>NC_068998.1:10576668-10578887 GCF_001194135.2 Octopus bimaculoides | reverse complement strand
ATATATATATATGCAGTTACTGCTTACACCCTAGAGCATGCTAGTGATTCTCAATCTTTTAGATTTCGTAATATACTGGAGATCAAAACACTAAATTACTCGCACTATCCGCAGGGAAAGTAATAATAATAATAATAATAATAATAATAATAATAATAATAATAATAATAATAATAATAATAAAAACAATAATAATAATAATAACATTATTGGTGCACTTTATATGGAAAGTTTTATACAATCTGTGTTCAAAAGTTAAAAATTTAGAAATGAAGAAAACCATTATAAACCAATTACTTCCTTCGTTTCAAGTATCCACACTTAGGTATAACAACATTATGTATCAATCGGAGCTGGATTAGTGGGTGATGATCTTCCCAGGATGACGCTCTTAGGGTTTGCTGTATAAGCATGTTTAGGCTGTACTGAAATAGAAGCCACCGAGGTGCTCAAGAACATAACGCACGGCCCAGTCCAGGAATTGAACTCACTACCACACGATTGTTAGACTGACGCTCTAACTACTGAGCCGTGTAAATGGCTGAATATTTCAAAGACATGTATGTCCTTAACGTAATCTTCAAGCAAAATCGGCGAGGCACTGAATGTAGAGGACTGGACTTTAGAATTACAGGCAGAATCAATCTGACGAGCTTCCGTGCAGTTTCCGTCTACTGAGTTTTACTCCCAAGGTTTGGACTGACTCGAAGTTATAGTAAAAGACACACTCCACAATACCGTATCGAACGTGCGACTTCGTGATTGCGAAACGAGATTTTTAACCATTCGGCCATGTATAAACCATGTACATACACATGTTTTGAAAGCTACACATCAGACGAACGGATCTCACATCGCTGTCGGCGAATGTTCGATCTAGTTGTCCTATGTCCTATAACCAGGGTCACCTGCTTTATTGTATAAAATAATAAGTGGCTATTTCACAAACACTTTTGTCCTAGATCTCGGAGAGACCCACCTCGACACACCGTGTGGCAGAGACAAGGCTGGACATTCGAATCACAAACGCAGCTCAACCGATGGGCTTTCACACAGTATCACTCGATATTTGGGCGGTCACAAGCAATAGCCTACCTAGGAGAAGGGGTAAAGGGGAAGGTCCACTTTGGGAGACGCTTTTAAAGGAGTGCGGTTCTTTGAGGTCTATTGTATAAGCCTTTCTAGGCTAAGGCAGGGAGGTTTGTCAGTGGGGAAGCAAATCAAGAACTACTCCGGGCCGCACCCACTCTAGCTGTAACGCTTGTTACGAAGCTGTTATAAGAGAAGTTCTGCAAAGTGACATCACATGACACACAGCAATACATATAAGTTCTTCGTTTCTTCCATGAACCCTCATCTCCTACAGGAACCACAGATGTGCTTTTCTGACTTGCAGTATGCGCTAGACATTTTATATGAGGTGGAGCTAATCTCTCCGTAGGTTTAAATACAACCAATTTCTTACCAAAGGAAAGGGAGCAAGAAAGTCTGAAAGAGAAGGAAAAGCTACCCCAGTAATTGTTATTTATTTATTCGCCTCAAAATGCTGAAAGTCCAAGGTGACCTCGCCAGGATTTGAACTCAAAATGCGGAAAGCCAGAAAAAAATACCGCCAGGCGTTCTGTCTGACACTTTAACGACGATGTGACAACACAAAACGTATACTTCGCCCACATAAAAGAAGAGAAAAAAAAAAGCTTTAGACTCACGCTGTTCATATTTAATGAATGCTACATGTAATTTATGATAATCACAAAGATATTTGATTAATCGGAAAACGAAAAATTAAAATCAGGTGAGAGACAGAGAGAAAGAGAGACAGAGAGAAAAAGAGATAGAGAGACAGAGTGAGAGATAGAGAGACTATGGGTGGAATAGGATAAGAACAAAGAGAGGAAAGAAATAAACTGAAGTGGCGGGAGAAGATCAACGATATTATAGCGAGAACTGAAGATGTGATAGAGGAGTAAGTCGGTGGAGAAATGATGTATAAACGACATTAAAAGCAACTGAAGACATATATACATACACACATACATACACAAATCATTTATCTTTCTTCCGCTCTTCTTATCTATCTATCTATCTATCTATCTATCTATCTCCGTTTTTCTTAACAGCCTTCTGTATCACCCATACCGCTCTCTTCTAAAACTGTCGCATCGCATCACTTCGTATAAATTACAAGACAGTGAAACAAACGTAGCCTAAGCTAACTG
>NC_068998.1:10571668-10574168 GCF_001194135.2 Octopus bimaculoides | reverse complement strand
GACAATTGGAAAGAAACTATGAACAACGGAAATGAATCTTGTTTCAAAAGTAAATATAGTAAAAATCAAACCAAAAGTATGCATATCAAACAAAAGGTGATTATTTTAACGCTTTTTCCGGAATATTCCAAAAACACGTGACTTACATTCACGAACATAGTCTGTGTGTCTCCAGGCATCACTTAATATTCTACTCACTGACCGGTCATGTATTATTATTATTATTATTATTATTATTATTATTATTATTATTATTATTTGTTTAATAGTTATTTATTTTAGTATATGGTTTTGTTGTAGAGATATCTGTTTACCATATTGATGTCGTTATTGGCTACGCATAAATGAATTGTAATAGTTTAGGATTAAATGAGATAATAGAAGAATGAGTTGTGATATTTATGTATGTCTTTTTCCGGTCGTAAGTTGAAAAGAAAATGGCGGCGACAAGCAATGAAAATCCACCATATCACAAACTTCCTCTCGTCCAAGGGATGATTTTTCTCTCTTTTTTTTTAATCTTTTATCTTTAAATATCTTTAACATGTTTCAGCCACTGAATTGCAGCTATCAGGGAAACACTGCCTTAAAAGGTTTGGTCGAGCAAATTGACACCAGTACGTATTTTCTTTAAAGTCTGGTAGTTATTCTGCTGGTGACTTTTCCTGAACCGCTAGGTTATGGTGAAGGAAACAAACCAAAACCAGTTATCAAGCGGTGGTGGAGGACAAATACAACCCAAGCACAAAGACGCACACGCATTGATGTAAACAGATACATGCGTATATGTGTGTAGGATAGTCGGGCTTAATGTAATATCTCCGAGTGACTGCTTACTTGTTGCATACCCAATGCTTCTTGCATATTTCATTTATAAATTATGAATGTTACGTAATTCTGTGCTTCCTGAAACAGCTGGCGAGTTAAGAGACTGTGTATTCTCCTTTTAGTAATCAGTATTTTTAAGCTCTATGTAAATATATTTGTATATGTATACTTGTGTTTATCTTTCTGAATATATGTAGGTGTGTGTGTGATGTGTAACACTAGGACCTCGTTTCTAAATGCTATAGACCTTGATTGTCTTAATTTGAAAGTAAAGTGAGGTGAATGTGAATGTATAAATTAATTTGTACGATTGGTTTTTTTTTTTTGGTAAAATTTAAAAAATTGATTTGTTTTTGATTGGTTTCTTTATTATTGATACTTTGAAAATTTAAAAATAAACTAAGATTAGATACCCTTTTATTTTTTAGTGTAAAAATTGATTTTTGAACCATTTAACCACGGTCGTACTATCACTCTTTACGATATTATACGCCTTTTCCTATCTAATACTTATGATGTTGTTCATGTTGGTTAGTCCCAAATCAAATCTTACAGAGCAAACCTGGAATCGAAAATGCTCCAGCTGTGATGATCCGGACTTTTTATGTATATATCTAGGATTATATTATCTAATGTGTTCTTTCTGTATTGAAGATGATAGGAAGTGCTGTGAGAGAGATTTAGTTATTATTTCTAGTAAGTCAAGTGACCACGTAGAAAACTCTTTCGTTAGTCCTAGACCAGCTTTGATAGAGCCGACCTTTGATCAAAGGGGTTCCAGCCAAGATGACCATCTAGTTTTATTATTCACATTTGTTGAAAGACAGACAGTTGTAGCAGAAGACGTTGAGGGTCAGATTAAATGCGAAGCAGCATTTGATTACATATTGTTAACTATTCCCCTTTGGCAAGTACTGTGTTGGTTAACCAGTCGTTCATAAAAAAGAAAAACAACATCAAACTACCCGTGTTTCGTATTACAAAGTGAGGAACACGACTTACAAGCAGGGTATGCACAAGTCACAGTCTCATATGTTCACCTTAATGACAGTCACACTGAAACAAAAAGAGAAAAGCTAAAATAAGCTTAAGAGAATCGACAACGCATTATATGATGTTTCTTGCGCATTCTAATTGAATGTCACGCTCTCTCTCTCTCACCCACTCCCCCTGTCTGTCTGTCTGTCTGTCTGTCTGTCTGTCTGTCTGTCTGTCTGTCTCTCTCTCTCTCTCTCTCTCTCTCTCTCTCACCACTAGCTTCCGATCTATCTTCCTAATCACCGTCTTTTTCCCTCCAATCACTGCCGCTATCTTTCCATCTCTTATCACCCTCTCTTTCCATCTCTCTCTCTTTCTTCCTCTCTCTCATTCTCCTTTCTATCTCGCACTCTCTTATTCTCCATCTCTCTTTCTCGCTATCTCTCTTTCTCGCTATCTCTCTAGATTCTTCTTCTCTCACCTCCCCTTCATCAATTACTTCCTCTAATCTCCCTTTTTATCTCTGAATATATGTCCCACGCATTCATCATTATGTCATTCGCGTACAAAATGAATTATCGCTACATACGCATATATTTATAAATACATACATACATACATACACACCAAATATAAAAGTATGATCTAACCCTCTCTCTCTCTCTCTCTCTCTCTCTCTCTCTCTCTCTCTCTC
>NC_068998.1:10569257-10571658 GCF_001194135.2 Octopus bimaculoides | reverse complement strand
CTCTCTCTCTCTCTCTCTCTCTCTCTCTCTCTTTCTCTCTTTGTATGTATGTATATGTATGTATATACATATAAATATATTATTTTGTATGTATGTATGTATATACATATATATATATATACATATATGTATATGTATGTGTATATAAATACATACACACACACACATACACACACACACATACACACACGTGCACCATACACATATAAACACTCACACACACATATGCTCACACACCCATACATAAGTGTCAATCAACTAATTATTGACTCGTTAAATAGTGTCTGTCTGATGCTATAATTACACCTTAGAGTAAATCTAAGATTTTAGACGATACGTCCCGTGTAATTAAACTAAATTACACACACTGGACAATTGTAAACATCTGTCTTTATATAATCTCAATATTTAATTAAGTAATTGAACTAGCTACAAGCAAGGCGTCATTTATGCAAATTAGTTTCTTCGATTTAGTGGCCTCTTATGTCTTCGTGAACAGCTGCTGGTAGTTTCTAGTTTTCTGACGAGCTCCTAGTAAGGATTAAAACCAATTAGACTGTTCCCCCTCTTTTCCGGCCTCGAAGAGATTGTAAAAAGGCATTTATTTATATTTGCCAGATATACTTAATTTAGTTTATTATTAAAACTTAGATTTACTCTCATATATATGTGTGTGTGTGTGTGTGTGATAGATAGATAGATAGATAGATACATTTCTCCAATTATTGGCACAAAGACAGCAAATTCAGAGAAGCGGGTAAGTCTTTTACATCGACCCCGAAAGAATGGAAGGCAAAGTCGACCGCAGCGGAATTTGAAATCAGAGCGTAAAGATAGACGAAATACCGCTAAGTATTTCACCCGGCATGCTAACGTTTCTGCCAGCTCGCCGCTTCCGAAACAATGATATAATCTTTTCTACTCTAGGCACAAGGCCTGAAATTTTTTTTGGGGGGTGGGGGGGCAGTCGATTAAATTGTCAAGTAACCGCTTAGAGTAAAGAGGGGGATTTTTTACGACCAGGGTTGAATTGCATGTGCATTAGTACACATTAAGACACGTCTCTGAAAAGAAAAAATAGTGAAGTCTTTATTTTACTACTTCAGCTATTATTAAATTACACCATTTGTCTACAGCGAGTAATTTTCTCCATGACAAAACACGGTGAATTGTTTGTTTACGAGTTCGAACGTGCCACAAGCAAATTTGAACTGGTAATAACATGTCATTTTATTAAATTACTGTTTATATCTTAAGTTCTTAACCACTATTTTCAAATTTTATTTGAGTTTCTCAAGACACCATCAGCAAGCGGTTTCAGGTTTAAATGTGAAGGTAGGGGGCTAAGATTTCCTCTGCAACCCCCTCTTAACTAGAAGATCTCTAATTGGCTCGCCTATTACAGACACGTTTCAGCAGTCAGCTGATGATAAACTAGAAATTTTTTCAGTGCCTACAGAGTAAAACTGTGTTCAACCTTGCATTACCTAATTACCAGTCGGTGGACTCGCCCATTAAATGGTTAATGTATGTTGCTTGCGGAAGTTTGTTCTGACAGAATACACTTATGGTCAAAAGAGTTCCAACTGTGACTATCCATTTTTTTTTTCTGTCTTTCCTCTGATCAATATCATTCTAATCAATTATGACCATCCAGATTTTCAGCCTTCCGCTTTTACAGACCTATTATCAATGGTGTTCTAACTGTGACCATCCAGTTTATTTTTGCATAGTAGCGTACCGGTGTGGGGAAGGAGGGAACACAAAGGGGGAGTTCACACTAGGCGATGCTTTTGGATTCATTGTATAACCCTGTATAAAGTCGCCAGAGAACCAGGAGAGCGACAGATTCAAAGGCTACCCCGAGCAGCATACTCTCTTGCAACGACACTGGACATAGTGTATCTACAACTAAATTTTCCAATGCGTCATTTCCTTCTTTATTTCTCTTTCTTTTTTCTTTTTTTTTTCATGGCAGTTGGCTGTTATATCGAGAGGGTCCTTCGGTGGTCCGTTAATAGCTAATTTTCTTTCTGTGGTCACATGCACAACACACAATGCCAGTGACAAGAAACGAACCACCGACCTTTTGGTAGTGGTTTTTCCACACACTCATTACAGTCTGTCGAATATATGATTGTAAACGCGTAAGTATTTAAATACCGCTGTGAAGTTAAAAGGAAATATATTGTTTAGTGCTCAAAAGAGCTCTACTGTTTCCATGCTTCAAGTAGGTGTCAGATTATGGCTGACGGCTGTGTCTGCAATGGTTTCTATAGGTTTTAATATAAATATTCGATTTCATCACCATTCGTTTTATTTCACACAGACTTAGGTCTTTCGTCTGGTCCACCATATTTTAGTTTATTACATTATTTATCTTTTTTTTTTTTTTTTTTTT
>NC_068998.1:10567829-10568778 GCF_001194135.2 Octopus bimaculoides | reverse complement strand
TATATATATATATATATATATATCAAAAATCTTGCAAAGCAAATATATATATATATATATGTATATACGACGGACTTCTTTCAGTTTCTGTCTACCATTTTCACTCACAAGGCTTTGATCAGCCCTTGGCTATAGCAGAAGACACTTGCCCAAGGTGCCACGCAGGGGACTGAACCCGGAACCATGTGGTTGGGAAGCAAGCTTCTTACAAAATACAACATATAGACAGGAAAATGTAATCACATGAATCGAAACCGCGTTGCAGTCTACGATTCTTGGTCGAAAACGATAATGTAGGAATGTGACATAGCGCTTTTCCCTATCGCTAAAAATACAATCTATTTGGTTTGTGAATCCTTGGCGAAATAAATCGATTTTATGTATCATTCCGTATTTATAAAAACATAAGATCTTTTACAATGACAACAACAAACTAAAAAAACCGTAACAATAAAAGGAATTTCATCATCATCATCATCATCATCACCATCACCAACAACAACACCAACAATAATAAAAACGCAACTATCACGATTGCAACAGCGACATTTCAATGGTGTTCTGTCGCTGTAAGGAAGCGCGAGTTGAGTGGAGTTACCAAATTGTGAAGTGGTCGAAACAACAAGCACTTCACAAAATCCTTTAGTATAGATGTGTATATATATGTATGTATGCATGTATGTATGTATGTATGTATGTATGTATGTGTGTGTGTTTGCATGTGTATGAGGTATATATGTTTAAATAAATATATATAAATAAATATGTGTGTGTGTACGTGCATATATACATACATATACATGTACCCACTCATATAAGGGACAAGTTGTAAATTATATAATGTTCAGTACTTTATATATATTGTTCAGGACTATATATATGTTTACACACACACTCATACTTACACATATGCGTATGTATGTATGTATATATATATATATATATATAT
>NC_068998.1:10565622-10567505 GCF_001194135.2 Octopus bimaculoides | reverse complement strand
CATACATGCATACATACAAAGACACACACACTCACACACACACATACACGCAGATACACGTACGTTATTAATATCAAACGAACGAAAGAGGAGTGCTCAATTCATGTTGAAGAGAATATAATTTTTTATTAAACCTGAAAATGAGTGTTTGTCTTAGGACTCGAGTTTCATGCCAGTGTGATCATCAGGCGTGTATGATAAACTCTGTCATATACAAAACAGAAGTAACAGCGACGCTTCAAGATAAATCAATTGAAAAGAAGAATTACATCGGGTTATGTGAATGTGAATTCAAAATACATTATGCAAACCACCTGTCTTGTTTCCGCTACACCCACAAAAGCATTGCCACTTAGTTGGCTAGCCACTTAGTTGGCTAGCCACTTAGTTGGCTAGCCACGTTTGGAGTTTGAAGCCCTGCGCCACACCACATGCAATCAAGTGGAGAATCGTAGAGAAACCGAAGCCTAATATAAACGGATTTAAGAAGTGCAACTAATGCGTAGCAGAAAGATCTCATATTCTTAAATCCAACAATTCCAGCACACTACTTAACTCCAGATCTGAAATTTTTATCAGGTGTAAACACATGGACAAGTTTCTATTGCTGGATTGAAGGACATCACCCGCTCCGAACTGAGTTGCTGTCTTGCAGCCTTTGACATATTTTCTGTTATTTTGTTCTATACCAGTTGTATCAATTGTAGTTTCTGCAGTCAGAGAGGACAAAGATCATAAGTTTCTTGATTTCGTTTCTTTTTTCTCGATCCACTTTTTGGCATCAGCCTTCTCCTTGTTCTTTCCAATATTTTTTTCACGTATTTCCTTATTTTCTCACTGTCCAGCGTCCTTGTTTATTAAAAAATATATATTACATAAACGGATCCTGAAAGATTGCGTGGAGTATTTTATAAACATACCTAGCTAAAGTATCATAAAAGCATGAAACTATTAGTAGCTCCTTTGGTTGCGTATTAAATTGAATATTTATCTCTCACTCTGGAGGAGTACTTTATTTGTGGATTCTACCTCTACTTATACTGGATATATATATATATATATATATATATATATATGAGAGAGAGAGAGAGAGAGAGAGAGAGAGAGAGACAGACAGAGACAGAGACAGACAGACAGAGACAGACAGACAGAGACAGAGACAGACAGACAGAGACAGACAGACAGAGAAAGAGAGAGAGAATGGGATGTGAAGAAAGAAGAAGAGTGAATTAAAATCATTAAGGAGCTAAAGAATAGTTAATTGAAGGATGTGGGTGAAGGAAAAGTAACAGAAAGGAGAAAATATGGAGGAGGAAAATGGACGAAGCGTAAATAATAAACAAGACGAAAAAGACGAAAGGTGCAAAGAAAAATTTGAAGTGAAAGATAAAGGAACGAAGGAAGGGAATAAAGAAAAAGGGTAAAAGAACTGGAAGAAAGTGAAGAAAGAAAACAAGAAGAAAGTAAAGCAAAGAGAAGAAAGGTGAAGGAAAAAGCAGGGGGTGGGGTGGAATAAAGAAAGAAAAAAGAATGAAAGAAAGAAGGAAGGTAAAAAGTGAGAAAGTAATTGAAAAGACAAGGAACGGATGAAATATATAAAATGTGGAAAATAGAAGAACAGAAGACCGGCAACGATGTAATACAAAATAGAAATGATGCAAGGAATAAAAGAATATATTAAAATAATAATGAAGGAAATAACTAGGATCTTCGTGAAAAAACGTCAATTATTATTCGAAAATTGGAGAAGGAAATGAAATCGGGCGCGAGGGAAAACATCTGTCTATATTGTATTAGATTTAATAGACTAACTGGACTGTACAGATAGTGTGTGTGTGTGTATACTTATGTGTGTATATATATATATATATATATATATATAT
>NC_068998.1:10550323-10565536 GCF_001194135.2 Octopus bimaculoides | reverse complement strand
ATATATACATATATACATGCATACATGTATATAGATATATGTATGCATACACACACACGCGCGCGCACGCGTGCAAATAGGCATAGAGAAAAGTTCTTGAATAAAATGAGTCTATGCATATGTGCATATATATACTTATTCATAGATGTATGTGTGTGAGTGTGTGTGTACATGTATATGTGCATATGTAAACATATACATACATACACTCGGGCGCACAAACATGCACATATTTACTATCGCTAACATACTATCTTATATATATATATATATATAAAGCGAGAGATATACAGTAACAGCACCAGATAGTAGTGTTTATACGCCAACAGAATGTGGCAATCCTATGAAGGACGATGTTACTGTTGTTTTAATCCCAGGAAAACATCTTTTCCAGCTGCCTATTGGCACACAGTTTGTGTCCGTATAGCATTTGCAAGGGAAGTCACCGCTCTCATCTCTAGCCTTACTTGATACTTACTGACCTAGGTTTCTGGTTGTTATCCGTCCTCAGCGTAACGTGCCACACAGTAGGACTGAACCTGGAACAATGAGGTTGGGAAGTAAGCTTCTTTCCACACAGCCACTCCAACACCAATATTGTTTTAAAATAAATGCTTGTCATTGGCTCGAAAGGATACAAATTCAAGCTGTTGAGATTCTATCATTCTTATTAGTGTGATACCTACAGGATAAAACGTTTATTTATTCCGGGTATAAGACTAAGTGCAGTTATTTCGACTATTAACAACGCAGTTCTTATAGATTTTTCTCTGAAGAGCATCCTTGATAGCTGAAACAGATTACGTCTTATAACAAAATTATCAGTAAATCCAATATACGCAGCTATCAACACACACACACACACACACACACACACACACACACACATACATGTGAATATATATTATATGATAATTATATGTATGTATGTATTTATCTGTCTTTATACACCACATATATATACATAGCGCATACACACACTCACAAGCTCAATTCTACAAACACGAGTTACATGACACACTGTATAAACTTGACATGTGCTTAAACAACAGCAATTTTCTAATGCATACATACATACATACACACATACATACACACATACATACATACATACATACATACATACATACATGCATACCATAAATCGTGTACTTTGCTTTGTGAGGAAATGCTTAAGTGACAATCTGGTTAAGCTGGGGTTTTCGGAAAAAGAAATCAACCAGCAAACACGCACATTACAAATACAATCCGTTAGCCAGACTGTAAAAACATGCAAGACTTATCTCATTTTCAAAATGTGAATTTGATTTTGTTATTTACATTCTAATGATGGAGCATTGCATCTTTGTTAGAAACCTGCGCCTTCCTTAGAGGAAGACTTCAAAAAGTTAATCGTAGGAGAGAACAAACAAACAAACATACATACATACATACATACATACATACATACAGATACTCTAAAAATAAGACGGCTTTTTGAGTTTTATTCTGTCAGAGCTGAGCTGGGATGAACACCACCAGCACCTCTACAACCACCACCACCACTACCGCCACCGCCACCACCACCACCACCACCACCACCACAACCACCACCAACCACGACAACAACAACATCAGAATAGAAATAAAGGCATCTTGTATGTGGTCGATCTAAATACTAGAAAAAGCAGCCGACTCTCCCTCAGATCGCACTCAGACGACTCTGAGAAGGGGACAGATGTATTTGTTTTAAGTAGTTCTTGAAACCCCCAAAAATGATGGGATGGTCATGCCTGGAATAACTTTAATTATAAGTCAGGTATATCCGGTTTGACCTAAGGTTTTGAAAAATAAAATCAACATATTCAACAAATATATCGATAACAACATCAGCAACAACAACTACACTAACATCAGCGACATGAATAACTGCAACAACAATAATACAATCAAAATCAACAAATCAACAACAACGTGAAAATAGTAATAACTACGTGATCAACAGCATCACCTACAACCGCCATTGCTGCTGCTACTGCTGCTGCTGCTGCTGTTAAAAATAACAAAATTTAGATCCTCCCCTCTCTCTCTCTCTCTCCCCGCTCTCAAAATAAGATTGCAGACTTTGTGTTAATTGTTTATCAATTTACACAATTCATCAATTATTTATTTGCTGCGTGTATGTGTGTTTGAAGGAGAGAGAGAGAGGTGGGGAGAGAACGAGTGAATGAATGAGTGAGTGAGTGAATATATGTGTGTGTGTGTGTGTGTGTGTGTGAATGTCATTGAGTGAATATCTGTATATGTGTCGATCGACCCCAGTGCTCAACTGGTACTTATTATATCGACCCCGGAAAGGATGAAGAGCAAACTAGGTCTTGGCTGGATTTGAACTCAGAACAGAACGCCGAACGAAATGTAGCTAAACATTTTGCCCGGCATGCTAACGATCCTTCCACTGTGCCGCCTTAAAATAAGAATGAAATAAAGAAACGATAATGAAAAAAAAAGAGCAAGAACTATTCTTTAATAACCACCGCGCAATAAAAATATCACAACTCATAACATTACATAATCAACAGCCAATACCATAACACATCCTACACAATTCACGCAACTCGTATTCAACGCTATTATCACCCAATAATATAGCGCAACCCACGCAGCTAGCACATTCGCTTATACAGTCACCAACACTACTCTTAAAACACCCAAACACCAGTAACGAAGCGCTCACCAAACGTAAACACTATTAAAAAAAACGATAACATAATTTACATGTGTGTGTGTGTGTGTGTGTGTGTGTGTGTGTGTAATGTTACTGCTATCAGGTGTTTTAGCGACGGACTGTGATTGTATGTGAATAACTGGTTTTTAAATGCTTTGACTTCCTGTCGCATTGGAGATCAAATGCATAACGTATTGGCATACTTCGTATCTAAAGTTTAATGAAACTGTGACATTGACAACCCACTGCTCTTATAATTACTTACACAGAGACAAAGCAAGACATTTTAAAGAAAGTATATACTCGATTGGAGGAGGCGCGTGGTTTAGTGGTTAGGGGCGTTGAACTCATGATCTTAAAATTGTGGTTTCAATTCCTGGACCGGGCGACGCATTGTGTTCTTGCGCAAAACACTTCATTTCATCTTGCTCCAGTCCGCTCAGCTGGCAAAAATGAGTAATCCTGCGATGGACCGGCATCTCGTCCAAGTGGGGAATGTATACGCCATGGAAACCAGGAAACAGGTCCTATAAGTCTTTACGACTCGAGAAAGACTTTCATCCTATCATGTTGATACCGGTACTTGATTTAGTGACTCCGGGAGATAAAAGGCAAATCTGACTTTGGCGTGATATGAACTCAGAACCCAAAGAGTGAGAGCAAATACTTCAAGGCTTTCCTTCAATACTCTTATGATTCTACTAATTGGCCTTGCTATTTATTAAAAGATAATGGGTTAGACACAAGACTAAGGTGTTGAGCTGGCAGAATCGTTAACGCATCTGAGAAAAAATTCTTATCACCGGTTTTTTTTCTGGCTCATTACATTCTGAGTTCAAATTCCGCCGAGGTCAGCTTTGCGTTTTAACCTTTCGCGGGGTGACATTATAAAATAAGTGCTGTAATCGGTTAACATGCTCACCCTAAAAATTGCTGGCCGTGTACCAAAATTATAAAGAATTTAGACTCAAGACTGACTATTTTTAGGGGAGAGTTATAGTTGAAGCCATCGACTGGTACATTATTTTATCACCTCCATCCCCACCCCTCCAAAAAAATGATGAAATGCAGGTTGACCTCGGCGAGATTTGAACTCAGAACGTAAAGTGCCTGTACAATTACTTTAAAATCTTCTTCTCCGACGCTCAAACGAATCTGCTCGATGAATACCTTTGTTTATTAAGTGATAATTCTCTCTACTATAGGCAGACGGCCTGAAGTTCCGGTGCTTATTTTATTGACCCCCGAAGAGGAAGAAAGGCGAAATCGACTTCGGTGTAATTTGAACGCAGAACGTAATGAACTGGAACAAATACTGCAAGGCATTTTTTTTTAAATGCTCAAATGATTCTTCCAGTTCACAGCTTTTATTTCTCGAATCATAATCTATGTTAAATTACTGATTATGATTATTTCCCTTTTAGTAGAAATCTTCATCGTTTCTTTTTATAAAGTTAACCTAGTGTTTCTTATGAGGTGGGAGAGAAAAGAGCGAGGGTGGAAAAGAGGTGGGCAAATTGCCATACTTAATAAAATTAAGTTGGCTTCCATCTTTTTAAACTTATCCAACATCATAGAAAAGAAAGCAGAATTTTTTAGTAGCAAATTATTCCGTCTACTCAATTAATAAAGAAAGTCTGTGAGGGATGCAAAAAAATTCCACTAATATATTTTGGCGGGAGTTTATTATTAATATACACCAGTTGAAGAACCGTCGAATTAACCCAGCTTTGATTAATCTGTCTGCGATAGAAATAGGCTGATTGCCAATTCCCTCAACAAAACAAAAAAGTTACCAAAATAAATGAATTAAGTGTAATATTTTTTTTACTTGTTTCTGTCATTGGACTACGGCCATGCTGGGGCACCGCCTTCAAGACCTTTTGTCGACCCCAGAACTTATGCGTTTTTTTAAAAGTCTGGTACTTACTGTATCGGTCTTTTTTGCCGAACTGCCAAGCCACGGTGACGTAAACAAGCACCAACACCGGCTGTCAAGTGATGGGCGTATGTGACACGATGACACACACGCACACACACACACACACATGTATATATATGCGATGGGCTTCAATACAGTTTCCATCTACCAAATTCACTTCCAAAATATTGGTCAGCCCGAGGCTATAGAAGAAGACACTTGCCCAAGGTGCCACGCAGTGGGACAGAACCCGAAACCATGTGGTTGCAACGCGAGCTGCTTAAACTACACAGCCATGCCTGCACCTAAAACGAAACTTTCCACTGAAAAGGGAAGAGATCTAGAATCATATAATTCTGAAGAACTGAGTGGTCTTTAGAGCGAAAGAATTATGTATTCTATTCTCAATAAAGTTATTTCATTTCAACTTTTCACGTCTCATATTAATCTAATTTCATAAACTAACACATCGTTTTGGTTTTGAAAAACTTCACTTTGAATTGAACACACCATTGATACTAATATAGTTTTCCTTCATAAGTAGAATTCCCATTGCTCTACTGAAGAAGTTGATAAAGCTGAAACACATCTGTAAGAAACAGCGGCATTCTTTAAAAACTTCCAATATAGATTAATTTTAGGGCGGCGAGCTGGCAGAATCGTTAGCACGCCGAGCGAAATGCTTAGAGGTATTTCGTCTACCGTTATGTTCAGATTCCGCCGAGGTCGACTTTCTCTTTCATTCTTTCGGGGTCGATTAAATAAGTACCACTTACGCACTGGAGTCGATGTAATCGACTTAATCCCTTTGTTTGTCTCCTCTATGTTTACAGTCCTGTGGGCAAAAAAGAAATAACTATAGATTAATTTTGTTTTGATTTTTCTTTTCCAACTTAATAAAAACTATTGCAAATTATTCATAAAAATATTATTACTACAAACTGTTTATTTCATGATAATTAATTTCTCTCGGGAAATGAATTCTAAGGTAATTTAAACCAACCATGATTGGAAAAATCTGACCTGCTTTTAAAGCTGTCGAGCAGTTGAACACTCTATATGAAGATAATCAAATAACACGAAGAATTTCTGTGCTAAGACGTTTTTACGATTAATCAAAAATATGTGTTAGTCTCGTTGCATTGAATGTTGCTTAGAAAATTAATCGCCTCTACCATGAAATCATCACCATCATCTTCATCGTTATTATCGTGTGAAAGAGTAGCACACGCTGTCAAAGTGACACTGGGGTACGAAGCCTAATATACACATGATTACACGTTCTGTAAGAGTACGCCAGACACATACATCACAACTATATGTGCGCGACATGGTGATCTCATATGAAGATAAACAGCTTATGGCCTTGCAGGTGGAGCCCAGTTACGGCTCATCCTGATCGAAAGGTCTCCGAATAAGTATTGTTTAAGGATAAGGAAAGAAACACCCATGTTTCCAGAGGTGAATTATTCAAACTCCATAGAATTTCTCTCAACACATGGCTATGATGCTCTCCGACTACTCCTGCTCGTGATCAGAGATGCACATATTGTCAGCCACCAAGGGACATACTCAACGGGTTAAGGTTAAACAAATGACAAGCAAATCTGTGGTATTAAGCAGAATATTTGCTGTAGCCCATCTTTTATACCAAGACAAAACGTATACATGATAACACTTCTAGTCAGTTAAGATCAAAAGCCATGAGAGCCACTGCCTGGTACTGTATCAGGGCTATTATTATTATTATTATTATTATTATTATTATTATTATTATTATTATTATTATTATTATTATTATTATTATTATTATAGCCTTGCTTTCAGTTTGAATTACATTTTAACTTATTCCATTAATTTTACTTTTTCAATCGAGACACTGTGTGTGTGTGTGTGTGATGATGATGATGATGAAAGAAAAATCAGATAGATAGTTATATACATGTGTATGGGAGCACATTTTTTTCTCCAAATTTTTGGCAAATTTTTCTTGAAACTATCGACTTCTTCCATTCTGGAAGGGTAAATGATGGCGGCGACGGTGATGGTGAAATAATGATTTTTTTTTCTTTTTTTCTTTTACATTTTTTTTTCATCGATTTGAAAATTTATATGAATACTCGTCAGTTAATTGGAAATGAAGTATGGGTGATTGACTTTTGTTTGATTCTGTTTCTAATTGTCTTGGTTCTCTGTAATCTATTTTATTTATGTTTGTATTTTGTAATTCTTTTTCCTTCGCCTTTGCCTTCCTTTGAAACCCAAAATATTCGACTGAAATTCGGTTTAGTTAAGGCCTCGGGAGGACTGTGTCTTTGTTCAGCGAAGCGTAAATTGATTAAATGAGAAGAGCGAAGGAGAAAGAGCAAGAAAATGAGAGAGAAAGAGAGAGGAACACACACACAGAAAGAGAAATAGAGAGAAATAGATACAGACAGACAGACAGACAGACAGTGTTGTCTCAGAATTTGATCGTAATTTGATGAGTTCAAGGATGTTTTTGTGTCGGTTCCATAGATAATTGTCCGATTTGTTCCAGTTTGATCAGATCAACAGGAAAATCAACACATGTTAAAACAGTGTAAGGGTACAAGGTGGACCGTCTTTAAATACCCATGAGTTCCATCTGTCGGGTACACCTGGTGCCTTTAGTAGTGTCCACTCGGTTGCAAGCATTCGGTACAGGTTTCTGGTTTGAAAATACCATCCCCTTTCTCTCTCCCACCCGCCATGTAAAGGACCATAAGTACTGCCTTCCCTATTGATTAAAAGACATAAAATAAGAAAATAAATACCCATGTTTTGCACAAGTCTTTGGATAAATCAACTCAAAGACAGAAGATACTTACGATAAGTACTGCGCAGTTGTATCGATCCAGAGACTTCAAGCTTGAAAAGCGACCTTCCGAACCAGTCGGCCAAGCTGCCTCCATATAGTGAGATATACGCTTGCATATAATAGGCTTCGGTTTAGATTACGGTTTTGGTCAGTGGTAAAAAATAAACAAGAAAATAGGTAATGGCTCCGTCTCACGTATTTAGAGCAATGAATGTAACTTTAAATCATGCCGAGGAATCTTCGTTAGAAAGAACGGAAATTGATTGTCAAGGTCTAATAGAGGATATCGAATTGTGATATCCGTACACTACCTAAATACATACATAACATAACAGACAGATGGATGCATACATACATATTACGCAAAGATACTTACATACACTTACATACATACATACACTTATGCATATATGTCAGTGCTTATGAATATGTATATATGTATATGCGTGTTTGCGTGTTATGTGTGTGATGAGTCACGCAACTTCACGTCCTTCCTTCGATTCACTTTGTTTTTCCAGACATTTTGAATGCTAAGACGTAAATTGCTGGAGACAGAAATAAGATAGCAATATACTTGCAGGTGTCGTCAGCGTCGTCGACGACATCATTGTTAGTGCCATTGTTGTTGTTGTCGTTGTTATTATCGTCGATGTCGTTCAGCAACACATTAACCCTGATCGAGCAGAACTTTAGTCAAAGGTGTTCCATTTGTGATCATCATTCCTTATTTTCATACATGTCATATCCTGGATTAAAGTTCTATCCAAGATGTCCGTTCCCATCTAATCCATTTTTTCAGACGGTAGCATGTGATTTGAAGGCGATTTAGTTGCTATTTTTATCAGGTTGAACTATCGAATTTTAGCTGATTCAAATATCAGTTAGACATTGAATTGGTTGAATATTCTTTTCTACTCTAGGCACAAGGCCCGAAATTTTGGGAGGAGGGGGCCAGTCGATTAGATCGACCCCAGTATGCAACTGTCACTTAATTTATCTGTGTGTGTCTTTGAGTCTGTAATTGTCCCCCACCATCACTTGATAACCGATGTTGGTATGTTTACGTCTTCATAACCTAGCGGTTCGGCCAATGTGACCGATAGAATAAATACTAGGCTAATCAAAAAATAAGTCCTGGGGTCGATTTGTTTGACTAAAACCCCTGAAAGCGGTGCTCCAGCATGGCCACAGTCAAATGACTGAAACAAGTAAAGGCATAAGAATTAACAGTACAAATCATGTCGGTTCATAAGGCGAAGTGCAGCAACTGTTTGTTGCCTTAAATTCGTCCCAGTTCCTTAGTGATACGCAGAACGCGTAGGCGAGAAGTAGAGCGAGTAACAAACAATACAGTCAATGAAGCGAAGTTCTAAAATCCATTCCTGCGGATTAATTTCCATTTCGTAGTAACGAAGCCAATGCAGTTCAGAGTTTCTTCACAGAATGTGATGAGGCATTTCGGAGTTGACTTCCTTTGATCACCAATTTATTGCTCCCTGTGTGTGTATGTGCATGTGTGTTATTCTACTCCATTACATTTAGTTTGAATTTCACATCATACGAGATCTTCCTTCTGTTCTACGACATAATATTTGTTTTTGAATAGGCTTACAGTTTATAAACTGATGAAAAGCAATAAATTAGATTTTTTAAATGACTGACAATAACTGCAAACTTAAGAGTGAAAAAAAACCCCCAATGACGTTGTGTTTTTTATTGCATCTCAGTTGCTATATATACTTAACGTTAAATTAACTTATCCACTAATAGCTGCAAACGCTGTAAACGTAATTTCAGTCACACATTCTTTTGCTGATGCATAGTTTCGTAACCCTATCGTTTGAAAGATTTTTTTCTCGCTGGAAAGAGCTGTTTACATTACTCCGTAACAAAAACACAGTGATCCTAAACGAAGTAGTGTTTGCTTAGATTATCAGTCAAGGAAATGGATTACTAAGCAGGAAGAAATAAAAAAGAAGAAACCAATTTTAGAAATTCATGGAGTCTTTTTAATGTTGATCCGTCGTTTATTTCTTGTAATATGATCATAGACGGACGCTTGTCTATCTATAGTTCCAATTCTCTATAGAACGTTTAACTGTCATCGGGAAAAAAGCTAAGAAGTTTGCTTCCCAACCACTTGGTTCCAGGTTCGGTCCCACGGCGTGGCACCTTGGGGAAGTGTCAAAGCCTTGTGAGTGGATTTGATAGACGGTAACTGAAAGAAACCCGTCGTATATGTATGTGTGTGTGTGTGTGTTATTTCTTCACTACCCACAAGGGGCTACACACAAAGGGGACAAACAAGGACAGACAAACGGATTAAGTCGATTATATCGACCTCAGTGCGTAACTGGTACTTATTTAATCGACCCCGAAAGGATGAAAGGCAAAGTCGACCTCAGCGGAATTTGAACTCAGAACATAAAGACAGACGAAATACCGCTAAGCATTTCGCCCGGCGTGCTAACGTTTCTGCTAGCTCACTGC
This sequence comes from Octopus bimaculoides, assembly GCF_001194135.2. Taxonomy (NCBI): domain Eukaryota; kingdom Metazoa; phylum Mollusca; class Cephalopoda; order Octopoda; family Octopodidae; genus Octopus; species Octopus bimaculoides. Next base: position 10,555,579 of record NC_068998.1, on the reverse strand, counting down.
CTTGTGTGTGTGTGTGTGTGACCACTGTTTGATAATCGGTTTACGTCCCTGTAACTTAGAGGTTTGGCAAAAGAGATCGATAAAATAAGTATGAGGCTCTACCAAAAATAATAAGCACTGGGGGCGATTCGTTCGACTATTCTTCAAGGCGATGTCCTGGCATGGCCGCAGTCTAATGACTGAAACAAGTAAAAGACGAAAGGTAATCAGGCCTGAAAATTTGGCAGAAGGGTCAGTCGATTACATCTACTCCCACTGCTAAACTTCTGCTTATTTTATCGACCCCGAAAGGAATGTCAGCATATGATGGAATTTGAACTCAGAACCTAAAACCGGAAGAAATACCAGTAAGCATCTTTGTCTGGCATGCTTACGATTTTGATAGCTCACTGCCTTGATGTTAGACAAAAATTTTGATATTGTTGTATTTTGGGACGGTCATTCTTTTCTTTTCTTTTTGTCAAATAAACACACGCACTATATACATTTTATTCGTCACTCGTTTATCACTGTTCTTATTTTAACTCATGTCCATTGTCCGGAAATCTTTCGTCACACATCTGTGACCTCTTCAGCGACACTTTTCGTGTGTGCTCTTGCTCCACTTACTCCATTACACTTGCTCCAATATTAAATCTTTTATATTAATCTTTTTAATCAATTTTGTACAGCAGCGATTGAAAATACAATTTTACTAAGCAAATATTTGTCATAAATGCCGCCATTTCACCGAGGCACAGTGATACACTTGCATCACGATTCGTCGTGATTTTTTGTTTTTTTTTTCAAAAAAACCTCAGAGCCTTAATCAGAGTGGAAAATTCCCGTTTTAGAAGCGGAAAGCAAGTCTAAATATATTTTTGTAAAACTAAATAGCTTTTTTTCCCCAGCAAAACCAATTATGTTTTTGCTATTTTTCTTTTTCAGTAAAACTAAATATGTTTTTGAGCAAGACTAAATATATATTCTCGGCCAGACTAAATATGTTTTTTCGGGAAGACTAAACAGAATTTTGAGCAAAGCATAAATAGAATTTGTCAGCAAAACTAAATGTATTTCATCAATGTCATAAATGTTGAATATGCATTCACTGTGCATTAAAAAAAATCTCTACGCAACTAAGTGTGTCTATTCTATCTCTGACATGCCCTTTACATTAGTGTTCACATATAGGTGGGCAGGTGGTGATGCTGTAATAATTTAAAAGGCGTCGGACAAATTTCTCTGTTTAATATAACTTAGGTAGGTGGAAGCGACGAACTGGCAGAATCGTCAGCACGCCAGGCAAAGTGGCTCCTCTCGAAAGAGTTGATTTTTACCTTGAATTAGAAAGAATAGGTTACTTATCAAATATTTAACATTGTTAATTCAGGGAACATTAAAAAGATAATAATTCACTAACTAGAAATTATAATTATGCAGTTAAAAAGAATAGCAGCATTAATGGTGATATTGATTTTATGATTTATATTACTTTAATTAATATGACAAGTACAGGAGATAAATGAGGGCATGCTTCGCTCTTATTATGGTCTCGTCAGGGAAGCATAGACTTCACCGTATTTTGCATCATGCGTACATATATATACTTACATACATACACACAGTCTTATACATATGCGTGCAGGTTTGCTTACATACATACATAAATACATAAATACATACATACGTGTGTGCGTGTGTGTGTGTGTGTGTGTGGTGGGGTAGACAACGGGCTTTCGTTCATTTTTTCTGTGTACGAAATTCATCGAAATGTGTGTGAGCGAAATGCCCACGTGTAGGAAATGCCCACGGTGCGAAACTAGAACCACGTTGTTGCGAATTGACCTTCTTAACGGCACAGCTATGACCATGATCTACTTAATATATCTTAAAGTTACGTCACTCTATCTTATGGACATTGACAGGCTCCATATCCTACCAAGAACTAATTGTCTTATTTTTCCTCTGTCGATATGTAATGGTCGATAGCTATAAATTGTAAATCATCAGTGTTGTTATTCATTGATTCCTTAACAAGATATTTAGTTTATGTAAAATGTTTCGACGTATCGACCTATCGATCTTCGTTGAAACTGACAATGAATGCCTTCTAAATCGATAAGTATTTATCTTAGATGTTTACCCATCGGGCTCGTCACTGTCTCCCCCACCACACACTTTCTCTCTCTCTCTCTCTCTCTCTCTCTCTCTCTCTCTCTCTCTCTCTCTCTCTCTCTCTCTCTCTCCCTCCCTCTATCTATCTATCTATCTATCTATCTATCTATCTATCTGTCTGTCTCCTCATTCTTTGTCGCTTTTTTTGTTGTCTTGTATGTGTGCTCAACTGTGAGTTTTGTGTGTGTGTGCGCGCACGTTGTGCGTGTGTGTGCGTGTGTGTGTGTGTGTGTGAGAGAGAGAGAGAGAGAGAGAGAGAGAGAGAGACAGACAGACAGACAGACAGACAGAAGAGAGAAAGTGTATATATATATGAGGAAAAAGCGAGAGAAAGAGATAGACAGACAGACAGACAGACAGACAGACAGACTGTGAATGTCTATGAACGACAAAGCTTGTGTATGCGTGTGTACTTGTATATGATAGAAACAAATCCTCGCATGTTTGTGTGTGTGCGCGTGTGTGAGAGAGAGATAGGGAGAGAGAGGGGGAGTGACAGAGTGAGAGAGAGGGGAAGGGAGAGGAGAGAGAGAGAAAGAGTGACAGAGAGGGAGAGAAAGAGAGAGACAGGCAGACTGACGGACAGGCAAGCCGACGGACAGACAGACAGACAGGTAAAATGTGATTGCGAATGAACGAGAGCGTGTATGTGCTTGATAGTTTCTGACATGACAGGGTGTGTTTGTGTTTGTGTGTGTGTGTGTGTGTATGTGTGTGTGTATGTGTGTGTGTGTATGTGCATTTGTGTGTATGAGGGTGTGCGTGAGGGAGAGAAAGAGAGAAAGAGAGGGAGAGAAAGAGAATGGCAGAAAAATACTAATTAAATCACATCAATAACATTGTTGTCTGTTATTAATAGTCAAATAACTAATGAACTGAGGAACCAACCAACCATCCAACCAACCAACCAACCGTAAAATAATGTAACAAACAATTAACTAATCAAACATTAGTTCTGTATCAACAAACATGTCACGTGGCTAACGCAGTATTCTAGACTTGTGTCAACTGGCAACAACATACACACACATACACACACACACACATACATACATACATACATACATACATACATACATACATACATAGCTACTCTGTTCAGATTACAAGTTCAGGTTTATACCTGTAATTACTGGAGCACTGGGACATGTAGCACACTGCCTAAATATCAATCTTGAGAAAATTGGCTTCTCAAAACCAAAAAGGAGAAAGCTGATTCGAAAACTACAGATCCAAACCATCACTGGAACTGTAAAAATCTGTAAAGCTTTCCAGAAGTTTAGCATTTAAGTATATATGAGCATGTTTAGATATGCAAGTATATGCATGAGAATACATACATAAAAAAACATGCAAAGTTGCACATATACATACATACATTAATGAATACAAAAGTACTTGATGTTGTTGAAATTCCAATGAAAGAGCCTTGGATCTAGATCAGAAACCGGCTCTATGCACTTTCTCTGAAAATAAAAGAGAGAGTACGGTAGGTTACAATTTGTTCAAACGTCACCAACCTTATCGTACCATAGCAAAATAATATTATATATACAGATTATATCTTCGATGTTGTTCTGTAGTTAAGATCGTTTGCTTTTTAAAATACAGAGAAAAATATTAGATAAAGTCTCTAAAGATAAGAAGAGGTGACAAGTGTATAAGAAAGAATATAGTTTTCGTACGTGTCGTCTTCTATGACAACACCTTCAATATTAACTTTGTAGATTTTACACCATCTCAAGAAGCAAGCACTTCAGAAAGCGAGGAAAAAAATGCTATTTCAAAAGAAATTATGTATATCGTGGACTTTTGTAAACTGCCACCAATCTTGGTTTTCAAAATAACTTCGGAATTATCACGGATACTACTGTGTAATATTATGTAATATAATACGATCGATATTGACATTCACTAATCTTGCTTACGCCAAAGACATACATACATACATACATACATACATACATACATACATACATGCACGCATACATGTAGACATGCAGACGGACAGATATACACTCATATATACATACATATGCACAGATGTACACACATATATAGAGTTATATATAGGTTTATACATACAGGCATACATACAACGTACATAGATACATACATACATACAAACTGTATCGGAGTCTGTGATCGATCCTCTAAGTCACAGGAACGTAAAGAACCCAACACCCCACTGACCCCACTTCAGGTTCTCTATAAAGGTAGTGGTGTGAGGAGGGGAGGGAAGAGGAGACCAAGGCGTTATCCTCAAATCGGAGATCTAAATGGTTGTAAAAAGGACCAAATGATGGTGTTAAACCGGGCGATAGTCTACGTCTTCGACCAAATGACAGAAGCTGTTCATATGAAAGGTTCCCAAATAGTTTCCCCCTCTACAAAAATTTCACTCACAGGGCTTTTCTCGACACACATCTACGACAGAAAGACATTGTGCTTAAGGTGCCGTGCAGTAGGTTCGAGCTATCGAACCAGACACCACGAAGCGGCAAACAGAACTTCTTAACCACATAGCAACGCTTGCAGCCATTGCGTTTTAAACGCAGTGTTTTGTTAGCAAGTCTCTAGGAATATCCGTCGAAGTAATAAGTAGTAATCGATAGCTACGTGTGTGGGTCGATATTCCAGAGCATTTATCTGCAACCTGATAAGAAATCTGGAATCTATTATGCAGTTAATGCTGGAAATAATACATAATATCTAAATACTTTTTTCCCGTAGAGCATATTTATCTTCAGACACGGTGAATTAATTTACCTAAGTCCACCAATCATATGTGTGTGTATATATAGGCATGCATACATAAATACATACATACTTACACACACACACATATATATATATATATATGTATATATATTATATATACATATATACATGTATATACATATATATATATATATATAGATTTATATATATACACACATATATAGATATATATGCCTATACATATACATACGTATATATACATGCATATATATATATGTGTAATTATATATATCAGGATATATACACTATCTACACACATATATACATACATATGCGTATATAAAGATATATATATATATATATATATATATATATATA
>NC_068998.1:10546847-10550032 GCF_001194135.2 Octopus bimaculoides | reverse complement strand
TACAAATATGTGTGTGTGTGTGTGTGTGTGTGTGCGTGCGTGCGCGCATATGAATACTACTACTACTACTACTCCTACTACTACTACTACTACTACTACTACTACTACTACTACTACTACTACTACTACTACTACTATTACTAATAATAATAATAATTAGCTAGGCAGAAGACAAAACGTAAATCGTTCGAAGATTGCCAATCTGAGTAATTCGAGGTGAAACTCTTCATCTCAATGGAGGTATGATATTCTCGAAACAAAAATCACACTTGCCGATACGGATATACAATAGTATCTCCGGAGAGTTCTGAAAACAGCTGGATAGTACATATATATATGTATATGCATGTTAATTTCAAGGATTCCTTAAGAATCGAGGCGTGTAAGACATCAACAATTGGCACATACAATAAATCATTATAAACAGATCGTGTTGTTCAGATATTATTCGACCACGAAGTGCGGAACCATGGGTTGGGAAGCAAGCTTCTTACCACACAGCCAATCCTGCAGCCATATGCGCACACAAATGTAATGTTTATATAATTGTATCAAGTTTCACTTTTCCATGCTTGCATGGCTTAGACAGATTTCATTAAGGCAAATTTTCTATGGCCAAAATCTCATTTTGTCAGCAACGAAGAGTTGCTTTCAGTCTCTCACCACTCAGACGGCTTTGGTCGGGTCGGGGCTATAGTAGTAGACATTTACCTATGGTGCCGGATTGTGGGAGTGAACCTAAACAACATGGTTGGTTAGCATGCTTCTTAACCACACAGCCATACCTGCGCCTATACATATATTTTTTCATACTAAATCAAATATAGGTAACCACAAACAACTGCTAACGAATGTATTGTTTTTATTTGTTGTTTTCAGCCATGTGATCAGCTAGGGTGTTCTGAACTACGTCTGAGCATTGGATGAATATAGAAAAATGAAATAGAAAATATACCTGAACTCTTTCTACATTTTCCCATTGTCTCACGTTGTTTAATCTCAATAATAGTCTTAATAACCTATCTAGACGTACTTTGTATTACTTGATACATTTTCTTTAGTCATTCATATCTAATCGATCAGGAAATTGGTACATTTGCTATTTCAGGAATTATTTTGCTGTATAGAAGACCAAATGTTAACTAACGAGTATTTGTCTGGTACCAAACTCTCGTTTTTGTTGACGATGAACAGACATTTTTTCTTAAAATTTTATTCTGTTTGTTCTATTTAAACCTCATTACAACCATTACATGTTATTAATGGCAAAAGTCAGCTGATGCTCACAAGATTATTTATGATAACACGAAGTTAGGTGGATATCAGTCGCTTTTCGAGTAACTGTATTTTGAAATATAAAGCACGATATTTGTAACAAAAATATGCTTGGGCATTCATTCAAATGAGAAAATGCATATCTGTAAAAGTTTCATGTTTATATATATAATTCTAAATTATGTATCGTTAAATAAAAGTGTATTTGTGTGTGTGTTTGTATGTGTTTGTGTGTGTATTCCACATTTTCTTACAACACCCATAGTTTCACCTATTAAAAGTTCACTACAGGGAAATGAAAATCCTTAGGCACTTCAGTGCCTAAGGATTTTTCATACGGAAGGAATTCATTTCCTGTGAAATATTTCGATTTATCTACTTATACGTATGTATAGGTATATGCATAACAATTTGTCAGAGTGTCAATCTGTCATTTTCTTTCCTGTATGTGTTATCTTTTCGTTATCTGTATATATCAGCCTGTCTCTCTGTCTTTATATACTATATATTTGTCTAGACAGATACATACAGGTATAACGAGAAAATAGATCAGCATAGAATATCTTATATAAGTATTTAGACAATAGATAGATAGATAGATAGATAGATAGATATAAACATGTAGATAAATAGGTAGATAAGTAGGTAGGTATGTAGGTAGGTAGATAAATAGGTAGGTGGTAGATAGATAGGCAGACAGACAGACAGACAGACAGACAGACAGACAGGTAGGTAGGTAGGTAGGTAGGTAGATAGATAGATAGATAGATAGATAGATAGATAGATAGAAGAAAATAGGTCAATATAGTATCTACAGATAGAGAGAGGCTTACATTCCGACATGTAGCTAAATTGACATGTATATGTATATAAATAGACGTATAGAGAGAGTTCACCGGAAATGAATTTCTTCCGTATGCCTGTCTTACCGTTTAGTAAAATTTAGTCTGTCTCTGTGCATTTATATGTGTATATATGTATTTGTGTGAAGATGAATATATGTGGTTCAGGTGGTAGAATTATATCGACGCTCAGCTTCATGCCTATCTGGTAAGCTTCGTAGCTTTTGGCTATGACGCCTTTGTTCATCACTTGACACCACTTTGCATATAGAGTTGAGATACATGCCAGAGCTATAACAGAAAAGCAGATTTTGTACAACGAAGGCTTCACTTAATACAGAGCATTTATTTATTTATTCATTTATTTTTCTTTCTAAGTAATGGATTTAGTTTCCAGTCTCCAGAAACCTCACAAAACCCGGAGGCGTGAGTTAAAGCATGCTCATTATTAATGCGTTGATTTCGGCGTTTGAATTCAGAAGGTTGTTCTCTCGCTAATAATCGCTTCTAAATTAGACAGATCATCAACATTTAAGGGAAGAGCTCAGGCGATGTAATCGACCCTGTTATTAGAATGGTGCTTAATTTTATTGACTCCGAAAGTATAACAAGCAAATTGATGTCGGTGGGATGGAACTATATATATATATCAAAAGGATGTGTTATGATACTATTCCACATATACAAAACCAACCATAACACCAATCCAACATGCCGCCATCATCAGCTGCCCCACGGATATCATTATGGTTTCGACACCTCGGCAGTACCATTCAATCCGGTGGTGTCAACAGCACAAAAATAAGTGTTGTTTAGGAACAAACATACCAAAGAAGCCACAACTTACAAACACATTTACCTTATGTACAACACTATCGGTAAATAAATTCAATAAGTAAATCTATAACCGACTCCTAAATATCTATCTATTTTTCTATCTACCTACCTATCTATCCAGCTATCCATCCATCTATCTATCTATCTATCTATCTATCTATCTATCTATCTATCTATCTATCTATCTATCTATCTATCTATCTATCTATATATCTATCTATCAATCAATCT
>NC_068998.1:10537647-10546400 GCF_001194135.2 Octopus bimaculoides | reverse complement strand
TAAACGGGGCGCGTGCAATGAAAGAAACTTGTAATGTCTGCATAAATCTTACCTTCATTATTTGCGTTTATATTAAAATCTCTCCTTTCCTCCCTCTCTCTCTCTCTCTCTCTCTCTCTCTCTCTCTCTCTCCTCCAATCAGGCATAGAAACAACGTTTACACGAGCAATTGAAATAAGAACCAACCATGAGACTGCTAATAAGTCTCGCGATAATCTCGCTGGTAGTGATGGTATGTTGCAGTCATCCCATGGAAATGAGAAAAAAGAAAGACGGCGATGAGAAGGCAATGCCACTCAATACTGACAGAAACAGCCACGCAGGTAACGCTATTTATTATTCTACATATTATTCTACATATTTCAGTTATTGGACTGCGGTCATGCTGGAGCACCTCCTTGCAGGGTTTCATTTGACCAGCTTAGCCACCAATAGGTTTTATTGTTTTTTCCAAGTTTAGTACGATGTATATATATACATACATACATAAAGGGTGCGATGAGTAAGTTGTCGCCATTTTATATATTTAATTTTGCGCAAGCGTATTCTTTGTTTTTGATTTTGTCAATATAATAGGCATTCTATGATGGGCACCGTCTGTGAGAAAAATAGCACCATGACGCAATTCACTCTGCCAGAAATTTGGAAACGACATGCTGTACTTCTTGGCATTCGCACCGGAAGCTCCAATACGAACATGTACCGAAAGTGATAAAAAGCAAACATCCAACCAGCATCATGGTGTTCGAAGGGATCACTAGTGACGGCGAAGTTATGCCTCTATTCATCTTCCCACACGGCCTCAGACTCAACCCGGAGGCCTACATCAAGTGCCTGGAGGAGATAGTGCTGCCCTGGATCAAGAGGGTGGATGCTGGAAGACCCTGTGTCTGGCAACAGGACTTTGCACCATGCCACACAAGCAGGAGAATTCAATCATGGCTGTCAGATAATTTCTGTGACCACATCTCTCCTAACATCTGACCACTTAACTCCTCAGACTGCACCCCGCTTGGTTATTATGTATGGAACGCAGTTGAGCGAGAGACCAACAAAACTCCTTGTAACACCAAAGATGAACTGGAGGCAAGAATCATGGCAGTATTCACCAACTTAAACAAGGAGACTGTCCAGAAGAGTTGCGGGAGGTTCCGAAGTTGTCTGGAGGCCGTGGTTGAAGGCAATGGCGATTTTATTGAATAAATTGGCTCTTTAGCATTTCCAGATATTTTTATGTAATTTTGGTAAATATATCATAAAATGAGATGTCAGTGTTATTTTCATTTTTGCGTAATTTAGACGACAATTTATTCACCGCACAAGGCCATTTTCTCGGTTTTTGTGACGTCGAAGGGTTACTCATTTTTGCCAGCTGCGTGGACCGGGACAATGAGAACTTACTGAAGAACACACGCATAGCCCGATCCAGGAAGGGAAACAATATTACGACTATGGCTGCAAACCTTAACCACTAATCACACGTGTGCGCGCACGCACACACATATGCATATAAATATGTGTGTGAGTGCGTGTGGATGTGTTTGTACGTATGTATATGTATTTTCACAGCGCCTCCGTCTGTCATATTCACTCATATGGCAATAATCAGCTCAAGGCTTTAATTGCAGAAGACACTCAAAATGCTACGCAGAAGATCCGAACCCCAAAACGTGTGGTTACAAAGTGGAATTCGTAAACTACAGACCCATGCCTGCACCTATGCCTAAATAAATAAATAAATAACGAAACAGTATGGCCAATGCTGAAATTACTTAAATCACAGGTCTTACTCGACCTTCACTAATCTATGTCAAAACAAAGACAAACTAATACTTTCGTTAACTCATTTTCCTGATAAGGACGTCTGTCTGAACTACAAAAACATACCATTTTCTTTCCGGCTAACTACTAACATGAAGATTTATGTCTAATCTTGCCAATCAAGAGGAAATAAAGAAGGCCATCAACACTATCCTTCAAAAGATTAGATAAATGCCACACTCTGATAAAGAAAAAATAAAAGATCTAATTTTCTTTATAAATTGATAGGGGGAAAAAAAACTCAAAATCGATACATTTTATCTGTTTGAGGAAACTAATTTGCGATGCAGTATCTAGTTTTATCCTGAAATTAGAAAACATAGCGTGGTGTGGATGATAATTCCCAAAGATATTTGCAGCGAATCGATTCTTTATCTCCTATGATATTACCTTTCATTTATTTCAGTCATTGGACTGCAGCCATGCTTGAGCGCCACCATGGTACGGCATCGCCATACTATGGCACTGCCATGCTGTGGCACTGTCATGCTGCGTCACTGAAATGCTGTGGCACGGCCTTGTACTGGTTTAATTAAACGACTTGACTCCAATATTTATTGTTGTTTCTTTAAGCCTGGCACTTATTTTATTGGTCGCTTTCTTGAACTGCTAAGTTACAGGAACGTAAGTAAACCAACAACAGTTGTCAAGCGATGTTGGAGACAAACATGAACACAAACATACTCACATAGATACGCATGCACACACACACACACACACACACACACACACACATATATATATATATATATATATATATATATATATACACACATACATACATATATATATATAAACACAAACACAAAAACACACAACGACACACAGAAACACAACAGGCTTCTTTCAGTTTCCGTCTACCAAATCCACTCACAAGGCTTTGGTTGGTCCGAGGCTATAGTAGAAGACACTTGCCCAAATTGTCACGCAATGAGCAGTGGCTTTGAACCCGGAACTATGTGGTTGGCAAAGAGGCTTCTTACCACTCAGCCACGTCTATATGTAATAGTTGAATTATAGATTATGCAGTTTATTGTGTTTTGTTATACGCGTGATCCCCCGGTCTATGGGAGAAACTTGTGTTGCATGATAGCAGTTCGTAGTGCAAAAACTGTCGAGGATGGTTATTTTAGACTATTGAGTGTTATTTGAGACAGAGGTTAGGCTGCCATTTTTAGCAAGTCGACTCATTTTGTTGAGGTTCCCATGCCAGCTTGTTATTCTTTATGATTGAGTAAGAATTTCGATCCTTCGACTGTGGTTCCATTTGTGGTCCTCTCATCTTCTTGCAAACCTGGCAACCGGTATAAAGATTGCCTCATTGACTCGTTGCTATTTTGTGCTATTGTTGCAAATGTTGTTATTATTGTTTCACTTGAATTTGTAGTCATTGCAATAGTTGAAATTATTATAGATGTTGCTTTGTTCTTGCATTTGTTTTTGCCTCGTTTTGTTTTTTATTTTTCTTTGCCATTTTTACTTTTTGCTGCTGCTGCTGCTGCTGTTGAGGATGTCTTTATTCTACTTTTGTTGATTTGGCTGTTGCTGTTGCACTCGTAGTAGCGATGCTGATGTAGGCTGTTGCAAATATTATTGCAGCTGTTATCGTTTCTGTGATTTCGTGTTTCCTATCACTTTTCATAACAATAATAATAATGATAACAATAATAATAACAACAACAACAATAATAATAGTAATAATCATAATAATAATATTTGTTGTTGTTACTACTACTACTACTACTACTACTACTACTACTACTACTACTACTACTACTACTACTACTACTACTATTATTATTATTATTATTATTATTTTATTTCGTTTTTTTATTTATTTGGCATCTAACTGAATCAATAGAACAAGACAGGGATTGGAAGAAGCAGACGAAATGAGTTTGAAGAACATTCAAAGCTTTGGATTAGTCGACAAGAGAATCCGGATGTTGTAGTTATTGTTGTTGATGTTGTTTTGCTACTGTTGTTGCGTGCTGCTGTTGTTGTTGTTGTCGTCGTCGTTGTTGTTGTTGTTGCTGGTGGTGGTGGTGGTGGTGGCAGCATGGTTTTCATCTTAAAGCTATTAATATTTCTGCAAAAACGAAAGCTACCAATCAAACATAATATATCAACTAAAACCACATTTCATTGAATAAATTCTTGCACAAATTTTTTTTATCCTCACACACATTTTAAGACCTGATGAGAATGTGTAATAAATACAATCTCTGGCTGAGAAGGCCTAATAAGATTGAAATATATATGGATTTATCATTGTACCAACCAAAAATCACATTGCCCCACCCACTATGTATCGCTATTTAATTTTTAGCCACTTTCAGTCTCAGTCTTCTCTTCCTTAGTTTCCTTTAAAAGAATTGTTATTGACGCTAATGACACCTGAAGAATTTTAATCAAATTAACCGACCCTAGTACTTATTTCCTTTTTAAACCTGGTACTTAGTCTGTCGGTCTCTTTTGCCGAACCACTAAATGACGAGTACGTAAACACACGAACACCGGTAGGGCTTCGACAGTTACAGATTGAGGCTGGCGGTTGTGCGCATGCTTTTTTGTGTCTGTCGTAGCGTGCAATATTAGAAGTGATGTTATCTAAGCAAGAGTACCTCGCCTTGATGTTATATAGGTTGAAGAGCTTGTAGTACTCGTAGCCCCTGGGGATATGCTTCTTAATCAATGACAGGAAGCTCCTCGCCACGTTGGTGCAAACTTCTAAGCTATATGGAGCATTGAACTAGATTATCTTCCTCTTTCTAGTCTTCATCAAGTGCGGGGTTGGGGGTTAAGAGTCCTCCATATATTTTAACTTCTCAGTAAACCCACTCCTCTCCAAAGCATCATTGTAGTGGAGGGCGGCCCTATTGATGACATCCTTATCAGCGAAAGCTTGAATATTCTTCTGGTAACGCCTGGGACTAGGTTTCTAATTATAGCAAGGGTGAGGTGATTCGAACTTCTATGAATGTCTACAGTCGCCACGCTGGCCTTCTTGTAAGGGTAGTGCTGGCTTGTTTTCAGGTCTAGGATCACGTCTAGGAAGTAGTAGTAGTAGTAGTAGTAGTAGTAGTAGTAGTAGTAGTAGTAGTATGTATGTATGTATGTATGTATGTATGTATGTATGTGTATTCTCTTTCTCTTTGTAATATGGATTAAATTTTGACCGGCCACCTGTTTCGTAGCAAGATTGTAAAAGAAAGCATCTTGTTTTCTTCATCATCATTTAAATCTTAAAAAGGTCTTGCAGATTTTTATTAATCCAGACGTCGCGATATTTTGTAGTGTATGAACTAAAGGTCTGCTTCGTCCCCCACCAAGAACCGAAGTCCAGCCATACTTTTCTCCAAATGTGTATGTCTATAGGCATGGGTTCACAAAGTCGTGGTCAAAAGAAAATGCTCTACATTAATTTGACCCATCTTGGTTACGTCCCTTTACGTTCGTTCAATATTTTCTCCTTTCAGCCTTTTCCCCACCCTGATGTCGATTAAATATGTACCATGCAAACTCCTAGAATCGTTATAAAACCACTAAAACCACTAAAACTCTTGAAAAGCAATTCCATAACATGGCCGCACTTCAAAGACCTTTCGATAAATAAAAGAATAAGGGAGTGTGCTTAATGAAATTCGTTCGGGTTTTTACATGAAAGTTTGGTTACTGGTTAATTGTATTACAGCTATACTTGTTGTGTCTCTTTTAGCTGTGAAAAAGCAATGTTATCACGATTCATCTGGTGTATTAATGTAATCCATTATTAATTAAAATCTGCTTCGGTCATCCTAAATTTCTGTGGAGATCGTTATCCGGTTAGAGTGTTTTAATTAACCTTGCTCTTTGGTGGAGTGATTTAACAACGGTGACTTTGGTTTAAATATTATCCGAGGTCGATCGCTGTTGACATTTGAAGGCAAATGCCATAGTTCGGTTATGGTTATTCCGATGGATCGAAAGTTGTAAATTGGTTTAATTGTTAGAACGTCGGAAGCAATAAATACCGCAAGGTATTTATTTCGACTTCTTACGTTCTGAGTTCAAATCCTCTTGAGGTCAACTTCGTCTTCCATCTTTTTCCTATTTTTCTTTTGTTGCTTTGGTCGATAAAATAAAGCACCAATCCAGTACTAAGTTCGATGCTTTCTTAGATTAAATCCTTTCAATGTCGACTTTGTCTTTCATCCATTTAGGATTGATGATATAAAGTACTGATCAAGATTTGAGTTCGTTATTTCCTGGGGTCAAATCCTGTCGAAATCAACTTCCTCTTTCATTCTTTCGTGGTCGATAAAATAAAGTAAATAAAGAAGCAGTGAAGCTCTACGAGTAGATCTGTTCTGACCTCAAATATTGCCGAGATCAATTTTGCCTTCCATTAGTTTGTGGTCGATAAAATAAAGCACCAGTCAAGTACTGGGGTTGATACATTCTGAACTCAAATCCCACCGAAGTCAACTTTGCCTTGCATTCTTTCAGAGTCAATTTAATCGACTTGCCTTTACCCCCAAATCTTTGTGCCTGTGTTAGAAATTATTATTTTTAAAAAGCGTTTGGTTAGCAGAATCGTCAGAGAGTTAGGCAAAATGCTTTATCATATTTAGTTATGACCCTAAATGTTCTGTGTTCGAATTCCATTACGATCGACATTGCTATTTACCCTTTCAGATTCGATAAAATAAATTACCTGTCAAGAACTGAGAATGATATAATTGACTGTTCCCTCCTACCAAAATTTCCAAATTAGAAACCATTATTAATAATTTTTCCTTATTTTTGCCAAACAAGGTCGTAGAGAATAAAAATCGATGGAACATCGAACGAAACGATGACTTTGTCCCCTTAAGATTTTCATCCAAATTCTATTGAGATAGTCATTATCTTCTGGTCTCAATAAAACAATTAGCAATTAAATACTGGCACTAAAGAATCGGACAGAATACCTTGCGGTATTTAATTACAGCTCTTTACATCATGATGCCTATGTAAGAAGCCAATATCGTTATTAGTTTTGCCAAGTATCGAATACTGGGCTCTGGGATTATCCATGTATTACATTTCCTGGTTACATTTATTGATTTCAAGGTAGCGAACTGACAGAGTGGGACTGAACCCAGAACCATGTGGTTTGTAAGCAAGCTACTTACCACACAGCCACTCCTGCGCCTATATCTCGGTGTTACCGAATTTTCTTTTTTTTTTTTCAATTGCCTTGCTGAAATGTATGTGTAAAAACAGAATTTTTATCAGTTGTCAAATTTAGCTTACCCATTTGTACAATAAAATCGTGTTCTATATTGCAGTTGTTTGCTGCGATCTTTTAACAAAACTGCGGAGTTCAAAAGAACTGATGTGGTTAACCTGCTAGAAATCCGCTGTCCTGTTAGATACGCTTGCTTGGCTAGAGAATTTTTTTAAAGAGTGCTTTTATAAGTTGTCAAAGTAACACTGTTATGTAAACTAGCCTACTAGCCTGTACACTAGAGTTGTGTACTATGCCACAACTGCTAAGTGCGATCTCTCTGCGGGATTGCAGAAATTAAGAACTGATGAAAGCTAACCTATTAGAAACCTGCTGTCTATTATCTACGTTTGTTTGGTTAAGCCTATGGATATATTGAAAAGTTTCGCTCACTCTGCAAGACTAAATTTATATTAAATATAGTACGACACACTGCATTATTAAATCATAAACTCAATGCAGCAGAATACATTTATGTGCTTTTAAAGCTAAGTATATATATATATCCCGTATAAAAGAGATTCGAAAGTGAACTCAATTTATACATGATCAGTTTCTACCTAGAAGCCTAACAGGTTTGGAGAGAAACAAATTTAAACACAGCATGACATAATAGTTGTTCTATGCGCATACAGGCATGGAATATAAGCATTTTTGTTGTAGTTTTTGTTCTTGTTATGTTGAGATATGATGAAAGTGTTTCAAATTATTAATGTCAGTCGTCTGACGTAATTACAATTTTCTATTTTATAAACCGATTTTATATTTCGAAATAGCATTCCGTATAATTTACTTAACGCAGATATACTGTAGAACGCCACACAGTAGCAGACGATCGTGTTTTGAATAGATATGGGTTGCCCTTTGGCCAGGCATAGTACCCGTTTAGCCACCCCTATCAGGAATATGACGAAAGGAAGTCAACCTTCATAAACCTGTATATCTCCTACGGATATACAGGAGTTTAACTTGGCAAACAACGACAGATTGGTCTATTGGCATCTGTTTTGACAGGCACACAAGCTCTAGTATGCAGGAAACTGCAGGCTTACAGGAAGAGTTGCGACCCCATATTAGCAACCGTAAAACAAACTATGACAGAACAATCGCATAATTGTGGAGAGACTTCGTCAGGAATGTTCGACCTTGGGCAATACCTATATAACAGAAGAAAATCGTCCGCCAGAGGCAACTGATATTCCTCCGTGCTTTTTAACACTAGACGTCGATACGAGATACTTTCTCGAGGCGAATACCACAGTTGTGTGGATTTCTACAATATTCTGTTGTTATTTTGTTACTTGTTTCAGTCATTTGACTGCGCCCATGCTGGAGTACCGTCTTAAAGGATTTTTAGTCGCAGAAATCGACTCCAGGACTTATTCTTTGCTAAGCCTAGTATTTATTCCATCGGTCTCTTTTGAAATGACACTGTTTCCGCCGTTAATAACGACTTATTATTATTATTATTATTATTATTATTATTATTATTATTATTATTATTATTATTATTATTATTATTATTATTATTATTGTTTCTTTGCAGAGAAAAGAGCCAAAGAGGTGTTGATGTTTGGCAACCAACAGAACTCGCCCAGAGTGAAAAAATCCGACCCCAAACCAGATAAGGAGGTGCCTCTTACTGGCCTGAATAGTGACGAAGACAGCAAGGAACACAGAC
>NC_068998.1:10535923-10536722 GCF_001194135.2 Octopus bimaculoides | reverse complement strand
GTCGTCGTTGTCCTCCACCACCTCCTCCTGTTCCTCCACTACTTCCCCTTCCTCCACCTCTTCTTTTTCTTCTTCCTCCTACTCTCCTTCCTCCTACTCTCCTTCCTCCTACTCTCCTTCCTCCTACTCTCCTTCCTCCTACTCTCCTTCCTCCTCCAACTACTACTCCTACTCCTCTTCACCACCACCGCCATCATCATCGTCATCATCATCATCATCTTCATCATTATCACCTTCCTCATCATCGTCTCCATCGTCATCATCGTTTCTTTTTCCTTGAGTACACTTGTCACAAACGTATGCATGCACATTTGTGTGTAAGTATACATGAGTATGTATGTGCGTGTATGTGCGTGCAAATGGTTTGTATGTGTGTGTACGTGTGCGTGTGTTAGTGTGTGTATGTGTGTGTGTGTGTGAGAGAGAGAGAGAGAGAGAGAGAGAGAGAGAAAGTAATTAATGCAAAATTATTGTCAATTGCATCATGAGTAGTTACCCGTATGAGATCTTGATAATGTATATAATACATACATGTGTATTTGTGTGTATGTATATATGTATGTACGTATGTATGCACTTGCATCTTATAAATGAGTTTTATTGAGATATTTCACTTTTATTATTATTATTATTATTATTATTATTACTACTACTACTACTACTACTACTACTACTACTACTACTACTACTACTACTACCTACGTCATGCCGAATGAGGAACAATGGCGGAAAGTTCACATCTGCATTTGATTGACAATTCGTATGACGTAAAAGATATGCAGAGAGAGAGAGAGAGAGA
>NC_068998.1:10532837-10533823 GCF_001194135.2 Octopus bimaculoides | reverse complement strand
ATGTATCTGTGAGGTGTGTGCGTGTGTGTATGTGCGTGTGTGTATGTGCGTGTGTGTGTGTTTGCGCATGCATGTGTGCTGTGTGTGCGTGTATGTGAGTGTATGTGTGTGTATATATCGGTGTGTGTGTGTGTGTGTGTATGCTTGCGCGTGCATGTGTGTGTGCATTTATGTAGTATATGTGTGCGTGTATGATATATGTAGTATGTGTGCGTAGCATATGTAGTATATGTTTGCGTGTGTAAGAGTGTTCGTGCGTGCGTGCGTGTGTGTGTATGTGTGTATGTGTGTACATAAGCAACATTTCTCAACTCTGCAAAAAAATTTCCCGTCGCATTTCAAGATGGGGAAAGAAACAATTGCTTCTTAGCTCTTTATTGATGTATGTAGCCAATCTATTTTCCTTTATTATTGATAACATAATCCCATCTATTTGGACAAATTGTTGAGCCCGCATTCGAAAAGCTTTCCAAATTTCGAAGCAAAAAATCACTTAATATCATTTATGATCTCTTCTTAGTTAATAAACGGCTTTCTTTCTGAATAAAGTTCCAATGATCTGAAAAGATGATAGTCAAATGGAACCTGCTCAGGAGAGTAAGGAGAATGAGACAAAACTTACATATTTAGTACCGTAAACATTTCTTGAGTGACTTGCATGATATGTAGTCTTGTAAAGGCGGCGAATGGCGGAATCGTTAACACGCTGGACGAAATGCTTAGCGGTATTTCGCCCGTCGCTACGTTCTGAGTTCAAATTCCGCCGAGGTCGACTTTCCCTTTCGTCATTTTGGAGTCGATAAAATAAGTAACAGTTAAGCACTAGGGTCGATACAATCGACATAGCTCCCTTCCTTGAAATTGCTGGCCTTGTGCCAAAATTTGAAATCAATATTACATTCTACCGGTGGCACACCGGGCAAGTTGCTTGGTGGCATTTCGTTCGTCTTTACGTTCTGAGTTCAAATTCTGCCGAGGTCGAATTT
>NC_068998.1:10531103-10532182 GCF_001194135.2 Octopus bimaculoides | reverse complement strand
TACATATATATATATATATATATATATATATATACATGTGTGTGTGTGTGTGTGTGTGTGTGTGTGTGTGGAGAGAGAGAGAGAGAGAGAGAGAGAGATAGACAAGACAGACAGATCATGTATAGCACGCACACACACATACACATGTATAATATATGCATATATAAATACATATTTATTCATACGAGGTCTGATCAATAAGTATCAGCACTGTCACCATAGTAACGAATCTAAAGCACGCAGTATGAAGCCACTTGACAAAGATTGACCTTGAACTCTTCTATGCATACGCACTAAATTTTAGCGTCTAGCACACTTCCGTTGTTTACAGCAGTGCTTGGAAGGAAGGTGTGTAGCGTGTGATCGTCGCATTGACCATGACAAAGTTGTCATGGTGACACCTGCTCAGAGGCCTACGCAACGTTGCAGAAAGTGTATGGAGAGGAGTGTATGAGCCGCACAGAAGTGTACGAGTGGTTCAGATGTTTCCAAGATGGCCGAAAAAAATGTCGATATTGACGAACGTTCTGGGAGACACTCAACCAGCAGAACATAAGACAACGGTGGCCCTCCTTTGAATAAAAGATGAAATTATATCTTTTACTTTAGTGTAAGTTCGTGAGTATTCCGTAGACAGGTGTAACTCGTATTATGATACTGAGAGAGACTCAGTATGTTACAGCATGTGACTTGATTAGACCTATGAATTACAGAGGGTTCACCAAACGATCTTCTTTATTTTTTCGTTAACCCAATTTCATTCACAACGCTCTTCACTGTGTATATTGTGCTGCACAGAAAGTCAGCATGCTGAATGTGTTTCATAAATATGTCATTTAATAAATTTTGTTCTCTATTTCCAATGAAAAGCCGTCAGATTCACTTCAACATTTAAATTTAATTTAAATATATATATATATATATATATATATCATACGATGGGTTCCTCGCTTCAAGCATATCGCAAAATATCTGGGCTTAGAAGAATTGAAGGGCTGTGTGTGTGTGTGTGTGTGTGTGTGATAACATAAATAAATATATTTAACTGTCTTTTTATTATATTTATTTTCTTTTTCCAG
>NC_068998.1:10525461-10528863 GCF_001194135.2 Octopus bimaculoides | reverse complement strand
ATATATATATATATATATATATACATATATACATATGCATATGTGTGTGTAGATATAGACATACACATATATGTATGTATATAATAGTTGTGTCCATTTACTTTTCAGCTGTCTGTATATAAAATATACATATATTCATGCACACATGCGTACACTTATACACACTTCCTATCACTGAATATTCTTATATATATAGCCACCGTACACGTAAAAAAATTTTTTCCTTTTTGTCACCCACCTACCCTCCCCCACCAAACCTTATTTATTTTTGACATATTATTTCAACCTATTTCCAAGTACTCATTTTCACATAATTATTTTCATGTAATTAATTAATTATAGAAAGAAATTATCTTTTGTTTTTTATTAAATCGAGTAATTTTACGAAATTCACCAAATTTTATTTTTTCTTGTTTTCTTTTCTCCATTGTTTTTTTTTTGTGTTTCCTATATTTTTTCTTCTTATTTCTTTTTATATGATTATTATTATTGTTATTGTTGATTGGTGGATTTTGGTTGGTTTTGTTTTTTTTTTAGTCGGAAACAATGTTGTGGTTATTATTGTTATTGTCATAAACAGACAAGGCAGCGAGCAAGCAGAATCGTTACTGCGCCGAACACAATGCTCGGCAGCTTATATTTTCTCTCTGTGCATTCTGAATTCAGACCCTACCGAGGTCGACTTTGCTTTTCATCCATTCGGGGCCGTTAAAATAAAATGCATCTCAAGTACTAGGGTCGACGTAAGTGGTTTCCCCAAACTTGTTGACCTTGTGCCAAATTTTGAAACAATTATTACAAAGAAAGAAAAAAAAGGTCAAGCCCTACTAGAGTCGTAAGGGCACCGTCGTGACGTACGGGGTGTCTTGGGTACTTTTGGACTTGACGGAGCCCATGATTGTTCAGCTGTATTCACAGCCAATATCTTGCAGAAGAAAGAAAAAAAGAATTAACTCCAGTACAGCACCGGTACTTTTTTTTTTATCGATCCTGAAGGAATGAAATGTAAAATTGACCTCACCAGAATTTGAACTCAGAACGCCAGAGTGCTTACTGCAAGGCAATCTGTCCGCCATTACTCCCACTCCAACGATTCTGCCGAGTTGACATTGGTGAGAATTGAATTCAGGTCGCCGGAATAATTACCGTACAGCAACTTATCCGATGCTCTAATGATCCTACCAATTGGCCGCCTAAATAAGAAAAAGGATCAGCAGTATTGTTATGTATGCATAGTGTACACATAAAAAATCTTGATTAATCGAAGTGTCCATCGCTTGCTGAGGAAGATAACCAAAGACCTAGTGACTACTGTTAAAGCTCTCAAATAAGTAAATAAATAAATAAATAAATAAACGGAGAGCTGAGATAATTTCAAGAAACCAAGTATTAATTTCTAAATTAATTCAGATGCTCCGATAAAAAAAAGACGAAGTTTGCTTACATGTAAGGGAGAGCACTGGACATTTTTCGCTCTGTTAAACCTCGTCAGCACAATAGAGTCTAACCAAGCCTGCAGACCATTCGTTAGATTTTTTCATACAGAAGATAAAAGCAACGAATAATTTTTTGGCCAAGATAGTTTCGATAATTCATGGCGCTCATTGTTAATATTAACTTTTCCTGGCTCAAGGAAAAATTTGATCGCAAAGCCACCAGTTAACGAAACATTTGTTAACAAAATCCTTAGAATAGTTGGCATAAATGTCCTGCTGTATTTATTTGCTGACCTTTTACGCTGTACATTCAAATTCTGTGGTGATCACCCTTTCGATATCGATAAAAACAAAGTAGCAGTCAAGTACTGGGGCTAATTTATTTGACGGTTACCTCCCAAAATTTCTATCTTCTGGTACCTGTTTCAAATCAGTTATACAGAGCTTCTGAAGGCCCTGGAAGTTCTTCTTTGGTTTAGTATGTATTTACAACTAAGGGGAATGAGTCAGTGATAGTTTAAGCATTTATATGGAGACAATACGAACTGCCGACCTTTTGATCAGATGAGCACCAATTCATCTTTATATATCTAACTGTGAACCTAGTCACATGTCTCTATGGTTAAGAAGCTTATTTCACAACTCTGTGGTCCCACTGCGTAAGGTTGAATTAGGTAACCACGGACCGAACTAAGCCTTGTACGTAAAATTAGATCAATGGAAACAGTAAGGAAACTTGTTGTATCAAATGAACAAGTCTTTGGATGGTCGGCTTAATTTGTTGCTCTGTTTGACACTGCTATCTCAACCTTGGGTGCCTCTCACAGAATTTATTCTGTTGCAAAAGTCTTCTCCGGTCTATGAAAAGCTCCATATCTTGATGTATCACCTCCTCCTCCTTCCCATCCTACTGGATCAACCCACGAATCATGGTTTCTTCCTTCCTTTCCTCTTAATATCCCCGGAAGCTCAACAAAAGGTCATGGACGCTACTTTTTCTCCTCCAAGCGATAAAACACAGCCATGAGAGAATAACATGACAAATATGAAAGAATGAAACAAAATCCACACACTTTAGAACAGAAATGATATTCAATGCTCTATAGTCTTGGATATCGTTTCCTGGCATTTATGATGTCTTTTCTTTATCCAGACGAAACTACACGAAACTTCTCAGGAACAAAACACTTGAATACTGATGCTTCATTACATTTTATGCCTAACTATTCATCGAATGTTTAACTGAGATAGCAAAACTTTGTTAAAATTGGAGAAAATATTATTATTATTATTATTATTGCAGAACAAGAAAGTTTTCCACTTCATATATGTCCGCAAGGTAACTTGATAAATTTATCTCTCAATTCAATATGTATTAACGATTCAATATGTCTGTCATGTTACCTTAGCGCTATGTCGTTTATAGCAATTTTACTGATAGTTTTGCGTTGGCGAGGTGGAAGCGTATGTAAGATACTGGGGAAATGGACTCTTTTAAAGAAAAGAACTTAATCTGGTTTCTTCGTTTTGCTACAGTTTTCTGAATTACTCGTCATAGAAAGGTGTCGTGAATTACAGTCGAAGATATCTGCTAGCTTATATCAATCCTCATCGTTCTTCCTCAATAAGAACGTTGAATCTATCTTGAGTTTTATTCATATGAAGATTTAGACACTGCACAACAAGTTAATGGAACATTTATTATCGTACTGTCAGGAATATAATATATCTTGTTTGTAGTGAGGCCGACTAGTGATATATAGGTAAGATTCAACTAATATACTCAATGTATATACCGTAATAAGAAAAAAACCATTATCAGTGTTAATGACTAGTCATGTGACTCTACTAGGCATATTTATATATATATAATGAATTAAAACATTCGAATAAATAGACGACACAAAGGCGGACAAGAAAAACAACAATTAGAAGGACAGGCAAAAAAAGACGGGTCATTGGTGGC
>NC_068998.1:10512868-10524833 GCF_001194135.2 Octopus bimaculoides | reverse complement strand
ATATATATATATATATATAATATATTAGAGGAAAAACGACAAAAGCCAAGGCAGGACGAGTATCTCAAGTCATTTAGAATATTTGATTAGAGTAAGGTGAATTTGAAGTAATTAATTAATTAGTTAATTAATTAATCAATGTCTTACAGCGGTTTCTGGGATATACCAAGTGAGAGGTTGGTATCTCATTACACTGAGTATTCCGTCATCAGAGACAAGGTAAGTATGTACGAAAGTTCTAGACAGGGAATTCACAGATGTGAACTTTATATCTATTGTTTTACTCTTTATTCTTCTGTCTACTCCTTTATTCCTTTATAAACTGTGAATTCCTTGTCTAGAACTTTCATACATACTCACCTTGTCTCTGATAACGGAATACCCAGTGTATGGAGATGCTAACCTATCACTTGGTATAACCAAGAAACAGCAGCAAGAATCCAGTAATTGATTAATTAATTAATTAATTACTTCAAATTCGCCTTACTCTAATTAAATATTCTTAATGATTTGAACTAAAGCCTCATGTTCTATATAGATACATATATGGTGAAGATAATATCCACGCAGTAAAGCGCAGTAAAATATTTTATTTATTTAGTTGGTTCTTTTTTTAGATAAAATGAGGGTTTTTTTTTTACACGTGTTATGAGATAAATTTATATAGAACTTGGTTTAGTTGTTATGGGCGCCAGATCAATGGATTTCGTCTGAGAATAATAATGCTAACACGATGACACACGTAAAACATGAAAAAAATCAAAGACTACAAAACGACGCTAACTATGCAAACGATACGGTCTCAGAAATGAACTGTAAGGAGTTGAAAAGTGAAATTATCCGTGCAATTATTATATAAAAACTTCCTGTAGGGTATTTTAACTCTAAAGGCGCCAACCAAGAAAGATAATTCCAATGATAACAGCCCATCAGAATTTTCACTATATTCGAGGTAATAACTGTACAGCAGAACCTCGGTTTTCGAACAACTCTGATCACAAATAAATCGTACTTTATCTCCTGTCTTTCTCATATTCATTTAATACAGCAGCACCTCGGCTTACAAACGCCTCTGATTGGGAACCACTGCAAATAGATTGGAAACTACTGGACCAAACCCTTGAAGGCGGTGCCAAAACATGGCTGCAGTCCAATGACTGAATCAAATAGAATCAAGAAAGAGAATCTTCTATATAATTTTATTCTAAATTTTTAGCTATAAAACATATCTATTTTTTAACTTTTCCTGTGAATTGCATCAGGAATTCTTTTCTGTTTAATCCGCAGTACGCCAAGGGGTTAGAAATGCAAAATATATAAAAATTGAAAGCCATTGAGATAATGCATTTTCCATACATCAATAGATTTCAACCCAGTATCTTTTATCTTTCATTTATTTCAGCCATTAGACTGCGATCATGCTGGGGCACCGCACCACCTTGAAGGGTTTCAGATCGATCCTAGTACTTATGTTTTAAAGTCTTATACTTATTCTGTCGCTCTCTGTTAGCCTGACCGCTAACAAACCAACACAAAGAGACATACGTATACATATATAGTTCAAATTTACAGGAAACAAAAGATGAAGACAGGCGTAGGAACAACGTGCAAGTATATTAATTTAACGCTCGGGAAGAATGAAAAGTCTTTGACGTTTCGAACCTACGCTCTTCGACAGAAAGAATTAAGAGGAATAAACGGAGAAAGAAAGAAAAAAGCTGAGAGAAAAATTTGTAGAGACTAATGGTTCAACGCATATAGATACATTCATATATTCATATATATATATATGTATGTGTTTGTGTATGTATGTGTGCGCGTGTACGTATGTGTGCGCGTGTATGAATGTATGCATATCATCGTATCGACAAGACTATCGGATGAAGTGATACACCGTTGGTCACAATGCTTGCCCAAATTGTTTTAGCTTTCGAATGATGGGTGAGCAGGCGCGGTAAGAAGTTGGTTCCTAATCACATGGCTCCGGGTCCAATTCTACTGCGTGGCACCTTGGGCAAGTGTCTTTTACTATAGCCTCGGGCCGATCAAAGCCTTGCGAGTGGATTTGGTAGAGTGAAACTGAAAGAAGCCTGTCGTATATATGTATATATGTATGTATCTATGTTTGCCTTTGTGTTTGTCACCCCATCACCGCTTGAAAACTGGTGTTGGTGTGCTTACGTCCCTGTAACTTTGCAGTTCGGCGCACAAAAAAATGATAGAATAAGTACTAGACTTAGCAAAAAATAAGTACTGAGGTCGATTTGTTCGACTAAAACCCTTCAAGAATATATTTACGACGAGATTCTGCACAGTTTCTCCCTACCTCATTTACTCACAAGGTATTGGTCGGATCAAAGCCATAGTAGAAGACACTAGGTAAGGTAACCACCGCGCGATGGGACTGAACCTGAAACAACGTGGGTGCAAAGCGAGCTTCTTAACCACACAGCCACACATCCATACCTACGCCTGTAAACTGAAATTATATTTCATTGACCCCGAATAAATGAACGGTAAAATCGATTTTGAAGGTGATTGAACTGGAACAAATAACACATCAAACAAATTATCTCAAAATATCTAGTCTCGTTGTTTACCTTCCGTGCTAAGTCTACCGTTCCTTTCATATTTCATCAAAGCAATGATAAAGTGTGACAAAACAATACGAAAATATCTCAAAATCGCTCGAGCTTATACTTATTAATGTCACCAGCAGGAAAAAATAGTGAACTGTCTGTTTCTATTTCTATGTCTACTATTTTTGCAACCCAAAGTTTCAATATTTGTGATAAACAGATAAAATATATTTTACTGCGATGTATTCACGATGTGTGAGTATATGTATGTATGTATGTATGTATGTTTATATATAAATATTTATATATATATGTATATATAAATGTATATATATATGTGTGTGTAAGTGCGTGTGTGTGTGTGTGTGTGAGTGTGTAAATATAAATGTATGTGTGCGTGTGTGTGTGTAGACAGACAGACAAATAGACAGACAGATAGATAGATTGATAAACAGACAGACAGACAGACAGAAAGAGAGACAGACAGACAGACAGATAGATAGATAGATAGATAGATAGATAGATAGATAGATAGATAGATAGATAGATTTTTAGCCAACATTTTGTCTATAGACAGATGTAAACATCTTGTGTTTCTATGCCTGTTTCCATGGGAAGTAAAAAAAAGGGATTACGTAGACTTGCTTCAGTCTTCTCTGGGGATCTCATGTTCACGGAGATACGGTTTATAAACCCGGTATTACTAAGGATCTAAGTAGATTAGTTTGACCTATTTGCATATATAGCGCATTAATTTGGTTAATGAAAAACTGAAATATATTTTGACATTGCAAAGTATGTGGTTTTTCTCAAACGAGTAAAATCTCTGCTGGGATCAGATGGTGAACACCCGGAACAATCATTGGAATAAAACAAAAATCAAACATCCAGTCGACATCATGGTGTTTGGAGTGATCACTAGTGATGGCGACGTTATGTCTCCATTCATCTTCCCACACGGTCTCAGACTCAACACGGAGGCCTACATCATGTGCCTGGAAGAGGTAGTTCTACCCTCGGTCAAGAGGGTGGCTGCTGAAAGTCTCTATGTCTGACAACAGGACTCTACACCATGCCACACAAGAAGGAGAAGCCAGCCATGGCCGTCTGACAATTTCTGCGACCGCATCACCTCTAACATCTGGCCACCTAACTCCCCAGACTACAACCCCCTTGATTAGTATGTGCGAGGCGCAGTTGAGTGAGAGACCAACAAAACTGCTTGTAACACCAAAGATGAACTGAAGGCAAGAATTATGGCAGCATTGACCAACTTAAACAAGGAGATCGCCCAGAAGAGTTGCAGAAGATTGCAAAGCCATCTGGAGGCCACGGCTGAAGCCAATGGCGATTTTATTGAATAAATTTACTCTTTAGTATTTCAAGATATTTCTCTGTAATTTTGATAAATATATCTGCAAAAATGAGATGTTAGTGTTATTTTCATTTTTGCGTAATTTAGACGACAATTTATTCACCGCACCCTGTATGTATGTGTGTGTGTATATATATATATATATATATATATATATGAATGTATGTGTCTATCTGTGTGTCTGTGTCTGTGTCTGTGTATTGTAGTACCTGTCAAGATAAAACAAGCTTTAAAGCATAAAGTGATCTATTTATTTTATAAATTTTGTTTAAAATAGTCAGTAAAGACACTCGATTGCCTGCGTGAATGTTCCTTGACCCTTGTCTATAGCTTCAAGTTAGCCCGATTCCTGGTTCAACTCAGAACAACGTACTACAGACAGCAGCTCACGGCTGAACTCGAACATTCACCCATACACACATACGCAAATGTAGCTTCATCTGACTGATTCAACTGGAGATCGTTCTCCTGTTTAGAGAGAGTTATAACTTGAAGGTGAGTTGTTTGTTCTAAGGAATGCATTTATCTGCTGTCAACTGAATGGTTGTCAGTTTGAACAATGGTATTTGTTCATCTCATTTGTCATCTTATCGCTCGTAGTCACCATCGACATTTACTGCAGTGTAGTTCTTCAATTTCTTAAGGATGCCTTTACTACCATTTATTATTATTATTATTATTATTATTATTATTATTATTATTATCATCATCCATGAATGGTGAATAAGAATTATGATTTCCACAGGGACCATGAATCATGCATCTCGTAACGATTTCGTAAAGTGTTGACTCAGTATATCGATTAAGGGCCTCTGCGTACACGATTTCATCTTATTTTTTTTACCAATGTAATTAAATTTATCTTCTCCATCCAAAATGATCCGAATATGGGAATAATGTTATACCTGAATATAGAATTCGATGGAACAAGAATAAGCCTTAACGAGTAAATCCTTCAATAAATTTGTCAAGTTTATCTGAAACCATTCTTGCCACATTATTTAGTTTGTCTGAAGAAAGCTGTTCAAGGCGAGAAATTATCTTATATCGTTTGCTTTTCATCCTTTCGGGGTCGATAAATTAAGTACCAGTTGCGTACCGAGGTTGATCTAATCGACTTAATCCCTCCCCAAAAATTTCGGGCCTTGTTCCTTGAGTAGAAAGGATTATATTCTTCTTTTATTGCATGTTTTGCAACGTACAAATACTGGTGCATTTATTACTATTAATCAGGTTAGGATTAATGTTCGAGCTTTGTTGTCATCCTGGTTCTTCCTTGAAATAAAATGATATGTATGTGACTGGGTCGTGATTGATAACCGATCTAATTAATACGATGCGCTGAGTTTCTTGATTCGGGCATGAATACTGAAGATATGTTTACAAGGGGTTTACCATGATTATTCAAAAAATCATTGCAACTTCATTCTCGGCTGGGAAAATACAATAAATTCAGTAAGTGTTTCGATCTGTTGTAAATGCTTATGTTGGCTGCTGGTGTTGAAATATTATGTTCTGCTGCTAATTGAGTCTCTTCACTTTCAAATTCTAACATTTCATATACGAATGTATGCATATCGTTTGTTAATTTGAAAAATCTATCTCACATTATTCTGAAATTTAATAGCAGCAGCCTTTTTCAAATCAACTACAAAGAATTGGGCAAGCTGTCAAGTTCTCTTCCAATGGCATGCATATTTCTCGTGCGATGATCGATTTGGCCAACAAAGCGAAAACAACACGGACCAAGACCCGCAGAATGAGATATCTCAAGCTTCTAGCAATGCAGAAAAGAATGTTCAATGATGCGATCTAATACGTTCATATGTTGTCCTTTCAAGTATCTGTAATTGTTATTCCTCTGGTTTCTCATTACATTGCGAAGATATGATGGAGTTTCTCTTTTGTTAGGCAATCTGGTTTAGTTTTGTGACAGTTGTCATTGAATTTATTATCTCAAGAAAACTGTGATAAGAAACATTTGTCACTATAAAATTAACAAACACTATTCATGGGACCACATTGATGACGCAGTAAATTTTCTTCTGTAAAAGTATTCTTGTACATTTTATTACTTTCAACTCTTTCTTTTCTTCTATTTTGAATAACTTCATTTGCTTGTCTTGTGTTGATGGTTTTTTTTCTTCTTCAACTTTGGGGACAATAAACACTCTAGATCTAATCTCCAACACTTAACACTCGTTTAGTGGTTCTTGTGCATTTTCAGTCAGGAATATTTTAGTTATTCGTCTTTATTCTATTTCGAACGTTGCCTTATTTTATTTCTTCCTGTGCTTCATTTTGTCTTGTGGTTATTCTTTCTACCTGAAGCCTTGCTTCTGATTCATTTACATCACTTCTTTTTCTTCCTAATTCACATCAAGCATTTACTTGTTGCGGTGATTTTTATCTCAACTTGTTCACACTTTTGACTTACAATTATTTGTTGCATATTTGAAAAGTCCAAATTACGTATTACCGTTTTCTATGGTACTCTGTGTCTTACTAGCTTTGCTTTCCTAGACCAATCACTTCCTTTTAAATCAAATCTTTCTTGTGAGTGGTCACGGTAAATGAGTTACATAGAGTAATATGGGCACTGTGAGAGACGAAAGCCGTCAGATAGTTGATCAGAGTGAGTTTCCTTGCGAAAAAAAACCAAAACCCATTTTCAAGCATTTACCGATTGCAGTAGAAAATATATAAACGCTTTAAAACAGCACTGGACGATTTATATATCTATATAATAAGGTATTAAAAGAACAATTAACCAAAAAAAATGCTACTTATTAAGAAGCAATTCTACTTTGCAATAAATTGAATTTAACGAATTCGAAATTATAAAATTAACAGAAACGAAGCAGGAAAAATGACAGCTTTAGAAATATTTCGATGGGGTTATTCTTTGATAAGTTTAAAGTTGGTTTAAACAGCAAAGTACGATGTACATAATCATTTTTCTTTGTAATAACGGAAACCCATCTGGGAAAATGTGATGGGGGTGGGGGAGATATATTAATCTAAAAAGGAATTACTTCAGCCTTGTG
The DNA here is from genome assembly GCF_001194135.2 of Octopus bimaculoides. Taxonomy (NCBI): domain Eukaryota; kingdom Metazoa; phylum Mollusca; class Cephalopoda; order Octopoda; family Octopodidae; genus Octopus; species Octopus bimaculoides. Next base: position 10,517,832 of record NC_068998.1, on the reverse strand, counting down.
TATCTTCTTTTCTTCTTTTCTTTTTTTCTTCTCAACAATCACTCGTGTTGCGAATAGCCACCCGTTGGAATAAAAATCCGATCTTTGCTACTTTAATCTATTACTGCTGGTTCATAACGGATTTCTATTTAGTTGTTTGGCTATTAAGCAACACCAATGATTGCTTGTTCACTGTTTTCCTATATATCAGTGGTGACAGACTTCATCTAAGCACGCTGGCTGCAGGTACCGCTACTGGGTCGGTTTTCATCTCACCCCAATATATATATTGCCTTTAAACATAGCACGTTTTGAATGTGTCCATTGAATAAATAAAAGTGGCATTTCCATGATTTTGTCCGACACCTGTATGTGTGTATGTGTGTGTGTGCCCGCACACACCCACATACGCACACGCACATACACACACACATATGTCAGACTAATACACTTGCTTGTTGTTTACTCACCTGTCATCGTCTTTTGTTTTATGTAAATTTGAGCTATATATATATGTGTGTGTGTGTATGTGTATATATATATATATATATATATATATATATATATATATATATATATACACATACATATATAATATAATTTATATATATATACATATATATAATTTAAATACATACATATATATGCGTGTGTATATACATATATATATATATATATATATATTCCCATTCTCTTATTTACCCATACCAACATCCTACCTTTAATTAGGAATAAATTTTATGTGCGTGTATATATATATATACACACACATGTATGTATGTATGTATGTATGTATGTCGCAAAGAGATTCAGATCTACGAGAATAATACACTGCAATGAAAGGCATTTGGACGTAAGAGGAAATTAACATTCATTGCTGACAATCTCATAACGGAAGCGCCTGACGCATTTAAACTCACAATGCGTTGAAAATTTTGGAATAAAACAGCTTTAATATAATATAACAGTATTTTTAAAGTGTCTCTTTCTAGTTGAGTTGTAAAGACAACTTTGTCAAACCGTAGTTACAAATTACATACACGTATAACATGTATGTATTCATAGTATAAACGTTTACAATACATATAATAGCATATAGGAATAGTATTCTGAATATTTAGTGCTATTCCTATGAATCAACTATGAACGTGTTCATAGTATAAAAATACAGCGCTCTGAAGGCCTTCTTCTGTCCAGTTCTCATATTATTAAGAATATATATTACTATTCCTTTGTACAAAACAAGTATATGTTTTCGTCGTAGTACAGTATATAATAGATATAATAATATATAGAAATAGTATTATGAATATATATACGACTGTTCCTTTATACTATTATTCCTCTATACTACTATTCCTTCATGGTATAAAATTATAGTATAAATATAATCCTTTCTACTATAGGCATAAGGCCTGAAGTTTGTGGGAGAGGGATAGTCGATTACATTAACCCCAGTGCGTAACTAGTACTTATTTTATCGACCCCGAAAGGATGAAAGGCAAAGTCGACCTCGGCGAAATTTGAACACAGAACGTGGAGACGGACGAAATACCACCAAGCATTTCGTCCGGCGTGCAAACCGTTCTGCCAGATCGCCGCCTTATAGTATAGATATTGTTGTTGTGACAAGGCTGACCCTTTGAATTACAGACACAACAGAAACAGGAAGTAAGAGAAAGTTGTGGTGGAAAAATACAGCAGGGTTCGCCACCAACCCCTGCCGGAGCCTCGTGGAGCTTTAGGTGTTTTCGCTCAATAAACACTCACAACACCCGGTCTGGGAATCGAAACCGCGATTCTATGACCGCGAGTCCACTGCCTTAACAACTGGGCCATTGCGCCTCCACAGTATAGATATAATAGATTTGGATTGTCAGATTTTTTTTTTGTATTGCTTTGTTTTGCTTTGTTTTTCTTCTTGTCACTCCATCGTTATTGAACATATACTGCCACTCAAATGGCTATGAACGTATCATACACAAAGTTCTGAAGACGGATATTACACTTTTGCAAATATGCATACACTCATAATGAATAAATAATGAAAGGCTAATTGAGAAAGTGCAGAGTTTCTCGGCTGAAAGCATTTTGGGATCGGAAAAGGTTAAGTTTAATTGGACATGCTATGAGAAGAGCAAATATGCCAGAGGGCAATCGTTATTGAATCACTAAAAATTAAGCTACAGAGCTGTATCGTGTTGGAGGAGCTTTGTGAAAGACGTAGATTTCTGCAAGTTTAATGATTATCCAGTCGGATGTTATATTAGATTTTAGAGGAACTGCTTGATGTTGTTGCCATGGATATGTGACCAACGGGCGAAAGTAAATTGGTCAATGTTGAGTGCACAACGTCGTTTCGTTGATGTCGTGGACTTAAGTGTTTAGAGAAGAAAAAGATGGAGGAAGCGGGGAGGAGAGGAGGAGGGGAGAAGAAGGAGGAGGAGGAAGAGGTGATGGGGAATGGGAGGGGAGAAGAATGGAGGAGGGGAGGAGGGAGAGAAGAGGAGATAACAGGAAAAGACGACGACGACGACGACGACAAAGAAGAAGAAGAAGAAGAAGAAGAAGAAAAAGAAGAAGAAGAGGAAGAAGAAGAAGAAGAAGAAGAAGAAGAAGAAGAAGAAGAAGAAGAAGAAGAAGAAGAAGAAGAAGAAGAAGATTATGGTGAGAAGGACGATGCGGAGGAGGAGGAGAAGGATGATGATGATGATGAATCTATCGGAAATAGTTGTCAGGACATATGGAAAGAAATATTATTAATGTTGTTAACCTACTGATGGATATCTGATTTGAGAAGCTTAAAGAATTTACTGTTTATTTATTGTAACAATGTGAAGGAGAATAAATACATATTTGATTTTTTTAATATAGACTCAGAGACATAATTTTATATAGAAAATGAATAGATGATTTAATTGACCACCCCTCTAGTATTTGATGGTATTTATTGTAGACAACATAAACAAGGAGAGAGAAAAAGAAACGAAGAAAAACAAACAGAAAAGCAAGGTAATAATTTTACGCTGTAAGGAACAGGAGCGAGTTCAACGTTTCGAACTTGTTTCTCTATCGAGAGAGAGAAACAGGCAATGTATAAATGATTTAACTGGCCACCCCTCTATTCTTTCATGGTATCTATTGTAGACAACAGAAACAAGGAAGAAAGAATCGAAGAAAAACAAAAAGAAATGCAAATTGATAATATTACGCTGTAAGAAATAAGGACAAGTTCAACGTTTCGAACTTGTTCCTTTATCAAAAGAGAGAAACACAGATGACAAAAAAAAAATAGAGGCAAGAAGAAAATGATTTAGTGACAGTTCTTGCTTCCTCCTTACATTGGATCAAAACTATATTATTTATTTTAGCGACCAGCATTCCCAGGAAGACGCATTGAACAGAAATGCTAGCTCCAGTGGTCCGACTTTGCTGTCCATTATTCTGGGAATGAATAACTAAATACCATTTAAGTAGCGGGGTTAAACTCATCTGATGAGGCTTACTCAGATATATTTCGTTGATTGATAATGTCCACAGTCACTGGGTCAGTAAGTGTCAGCAGAAATACATTTTAGAAGTTTACTAATCTTGGTTGTTCACCTCACAGAGGGTCTTCTGTTCGGGACGAGTGTCACCATTAGTACATTACTCTTCCACCGAGACTTCACATCCGCCATACTACTTCCCATGGCTTCACCTTTAACTGTAGGTCGGGTGCTAGGCCTTGCTAACGAGCTCCCCGTGTTTGATTTAGGACAGTTTATTTCCATATTCTCCTACCCGCCATTTGGGAACACGACGGCTAGGAGTTTTCCTCTTATAACCCACTATATTTTCCATCTCCACCGAAACGTATGATCATGTGCCTATTCTAACAACCATTAGCGACAGAAACTTTGATTTCAAACATAATATTTAGAGGTATTTAGTTGTGCCTCTTTAGGTCTCTAAGTTCAAGCATTTGTAAGATCAACTTTGCTTTTTATCTACCCGGTGTAATGACGTCAGAATACTTTCCCCCATTTCAAGTACACGCTGCTAATTTATAATCAATTTCATATTATTACCCTTGAGGGTCATTAGCCTGAAGCTGATATCATATTACCCTCGCAGTGTCCACATAATACAATTCAAGGATGTTGTCATCATCATCATCATCATCTTCATCATTATTATTAGTCTAATGATAATAATAATAATAATAATAATCTAATTGATGTATCAATACCAGCAGATGACAACGTTTCTCGAAAAGAAATGGAAACACTTTCAAAATACAAAGACCTGGAAATAGAGATAACTCGAATGTGGAATCTAAAAACAGAAACAATTCCTATCATAGTAGGTGCCTTGGGTATAATAAAAAATATTCAGACAAATACATAACAAAAACACCAGGACTTACAAATATATATAACATACAGAAAATTGCACTACTGGGTACTGCACACATTCTACGCAAAACACTTTCAATACAGTAAACATAAGAGCACCACAGCAAACGACAGCACATACCCAAGGCGCACAGAGCTGCGCTCGGTAGTGAAGTGAAAGCACGTTATAAAAATAAAACTACTGAACAATAATATTATTATTATTATTATTATTATTATTATTATTATTATTATTATTATTATTATTATTAACGCAGCGTGCTGGCAGAATCGTTAGCACGCCGATCAAAATGCTTTACGTTCTGAGTTCAAAATTCCCCCGAAGTCGACTTTGCCTGTAATCCTTTCAGGAGTCGATAAAGTAAGTACCAGTTGTATACTGGAGTCGATTATCATCGTCATCATCATTACTGAGAGAAGGGGCTGGACAGGGTTGTTAGTGCGTCAGAAAAAAAAATTCTTAGCGGCATTTTTCCCCGGCTCGTTCCGTTCTGAATTCAAATCCAGGTGAGGTCAACTTCGTTTTTCCCAGGAGTTGATGAAATAAAATACCACTGAGGTACCAGATCGATGTAATCAACTCACCCC
>NC_068998.1:10511295-10512569 GCF_001194135.2 Octopus bimaculoides | reverse complement strand
TATATATATATATATATATATATATGTATATACGACGGACTTCTTTCTGTTTCCGTCTACCAAATCCACTCACAAGACTTTTGTCGGCCCGAGGCTATAGTTGAAGACACTTGCCCAAGTGGCCACGCAGTGGGACTGAACCCAGAACCATGTGGTTGGGAAGCAAGCTTCTTACCACATAGCCACACCGGCGCCTACGATATTTTGTTATTTTTTTTAATCGGCGGGGAAACTTGGAACTTATGAAAGAAGAGCTTTATATATCTCAGGACGTATGAAACAAGGACTCACTGAAAGTTTGAAAACAAGTATGGACATGTACCACAAACTTATAAAAATGCTTTCGACTGGCAAAGAGTTAAGAACCCAAAACTGTGGTCAGAGTAGCGCGTAGACAAAAGTTCTAAAAGAAACAGTATATAACAATATACACAATTAATCAGTATGTACGCTAGTAACCTTAGTGGACTAGAATAGCCGAATTAATGATGCCAATTGTAATGGAGTTGCGGTGGTAAGGTCAATTGCAGCAGCATTTGAATGGATTAAATCAAGGCTAGGTTGATGATCGTAATTAGTGGGTGGAAGTTAATTTTAGAGTGTATTGTAATTAATCATATCATGTTGATGGAGATCGGTGCAATCTAATACAGAGACAGTGAAATGAATTAAGAATCCTGTAGGTATATGCATGCATTTGTGTGTATTCACATTGGCGTACACAAGCACATACTCACATTCATACATACACACACACACACATATATATATACACACATACATACATACATATATATATACATATATATGTACACACACGCATGCATCTAAATTGTAATAACTTCATCTGGTCAGATAGGCAATATATCATTGAATTATACTGACGTACATTTCAGGGAAATTATGCCATTCTCTAAGTATCTATAATAGAATACCTAGTAGCAAGCGGAAGCAAAATGACCGGAAACTATATTTCGAGCAGAAGTCATATATCGGTGGTGGTGACCTTTTCCGATAAAAGAATACCTAGAAGTAGTATGTACGTGTATATATATATATACATATATATATATATAGGCGCAGTAGTGGTTGTGTGTTAAGTAGCTTGCTTACCAACCACATGGTTCTGGGTTCAGTCCCACTGCGTGGCACCTTGGGCAAGTGTCTTCTACTATAGCCTCGGGTCGACCAAAGCCTTGTGAGTGGATTTGGTAGACGGAAACTGAAAGAAGCTCGTCGTATATATGTATGTATGTATATATATATATATATAT
>NC_068998.1:10507327-10510781 GCF_001194135.2 Octopus bimaculoides | reverse complement strand
GCGTGTGTGCGTGTGTATGTGTGTTGTATAAAATAGCTGGTCGCAAAAAGGCATCATCAATGAGGGGAATTAAGTCATTAGTCAGTGTGGGTGGCAATTCTATGAACACCTGGGCGCCATCATTTCCACTTGTGTGCAAAACATTGTGGGACCCTAGGCAGACTGAAGGCCACATTCGTGCTGTATATGTATATGAGAACAATCAAGCGACCGTGTGCGTGCGCGCGTGTATGCCGGGTTTTTATTTGTTTTTTGTTTCAGACCTGGAACAAAATTAGACAACCAGACAAGGTATGTCTTAACGCAGCCACTGTACATAAAAGACACTTAAAACTCCTAAACGTCCCAATCGACCTAAATATAAATAAGTACCGTATGGCTGAAGTAAGTTATTATTGTAAGTAACAGAAGCAAGCACTGTAAAATTGGTACGTTTTCTACTAGCTTCAACTCTTTCTTGTTAGTAAATGTTAAAGAGCGATGCACTCCACCAAGCTAACACGGCCAATATACACAACATAACGTTGAAATCTTTGGTGGTGCCCCTGAGTCTCAACTGCATTGCAGAACTCATCAATTATTGCTGTATATTTTATTGACTTCGAATGAATACAAAACTATGTTGACCTTCTGTAGTGTTTGAATTTAGAATCACCATGAGACACTGAACATTAAATTATATTATAGTGTAAATTATCCAGTTAGAATGTGAATGTATATATATTAAGATTGAATGTTACAACAACCAATCTCTAAATATACATTCGGATTTCAGCCATCGTTTAAATGTCATTAAGCAAATACCTATGTAAATATATAAGCAATTTCTCAGTCGATGAAGCGACTTTTCACAGAGCCAAAAAAATGTGCGGCGTGTTCCGGCTAAATTTGACAAATTTTATGTCCATTTTCTTTTCAGAAACAGCTTGGTATATTGATGAATAGTCAACGGCGTTGGAGAGCATAAAGATTGAGGTTGTAGTTGAAATTAAGTTAGCTGATATGGAGAACCAGAAGCCATTTGAATATGGTAAAAGTATTAGCAATATTATGACGATTTGTGCCGGGTATCAAAATGCCGACTTCGTGACTGCTGCTAAATGTTTTGTGAACATTGTAAAGACTGTGAGATGTGACATGGACAGCTATAACGGAAACTACGAAGCCGTGGCCACCAGGAAGGGACTCAAAAGGCGTTCTAGTTGCGTTCGCACGCCGAAATTTATCCAACAACTGATGAACAGGGTCTTAAATTCAGTTCAGGCGGCTTTGTAAAACTGCTGAAGACTGGTCAAACCCTGGCTGGAGAGGGTTGCTGCTGATAGGCCATATGTGTGGTAGCAACATTCGGCTTCTTGTCATACCTCTGGAAAGAATCAGAAGCGGTTCTCTGAGAATTTGTACGACTTAACCAGCCCCGATTTCTGACATTTTAATCCCTCCAATTGTAGTGCTATGGATTATTATGTCCATGGCACTACATGGTTTAAAAAAGGCACAAACTGTTCTGCCTGCAACACCAAGGCCGAGATGGTAGCCAAAATCAAGGAGGTGTTCGAAGATCTTTTCAGGAACACATGCGCCAGTTACAGGAATCGTCTTCAGGCTGTGGTGGAAGCTGAGGGCGGTTACTTCGAGTCAACTGTTATCTCCCAACAATAATCTAGTTGATATTTTTTAATTTTTAAAAAAATACTTTTATTTTTGGATGGTACATTGTGTTTTCTTTTCTTTTAAAGCAAATTATCAAATTTATTCCGAACACCCTTGTATAACTATGTATTCGCACATAACCACTTTAATAACGGTATCACATGTAACTCACAAGAACGACAAAAAAAAATCTGCATTTGAGATAGAAATACGTTCTGCTTTGATACATGTATAATGCATGAATAAAACCCTTAAATTGTTAGAGTATGTATCCGATGCTTATCATAACTGAGAGTTTTTTAAATAGAATCTTTGCAAATTTATTCTGACTGACTAGCGTACAACATTATTGCATGTGGACTCGAGACAAAAAGTTCAGAAAAATTAAATGCAAGAAATAAATAAATGAATAAATAAGAGAACATTTTGAATCAAGTTCTCAAATATTGTAAATGTGATAAATGAATAAAAAAAAAAGGAAACACTTATTACAACTTTTGATCAAATAAATGAAGAAGATATCGAACTGAGTGGTTAAATTGTTAACATTGTTCGCTGCTTTATAAAAGGAAACCAGCCACTGTCAGGAATGAAGAACGAAGAAGAATTCTCTTACATCCGTGATTTTCTGAAACTCATTCATTGCAATGCATATTAACCGAACTGACAAGAAATGAAAATTTCAGTAAAATTATCGAAAACTAATAAACTAATAAAAAATGTGTTATTATTGATGAAGTTTTATTAATTTTTAGGAAATCTGGGCATGCAATATTTCCAGAATATGAATTAGATCATTATTCACCAATAACGGCTCTTGAATTGGTAAAATTAGAAGTAACAGCAGCAGAAGATATGTGTAACGTGCTACGACATTAAATAATGTATGATTTGGTACAGAATATTTAAAGAAAAGTTTTATCGGATTTTGCTTTTGTTTCAACGGAACCCCTACCTAACTATGACGAAAATCTGGGCTCCCTAAGTCATTATTTAAGGAATTCTAAACATATTTTGATATTTGAATCCTCCTTCACGACTTGTTTTAGATAATGCAATAAGTGAAATCAATGAAAGAGTCTACTTCAAGAGTTTAGTGATGAGGTTGGGGCTAACATTTATACTTACATTATTTTTTTTACTTCTTTCAGTCATTAGACTGCGGCCATGCTGGTGCACCGCCTTGAACAATTTTTAGTCGAATGAATCAACCCTGGTACTTATTCTGTCGGTCTCTTTTGCCGAACCGCCAAGTTACGGGGACGTAAACATACTAGCGGTGATGGGGTGACAAACACTGACACAAAGACACACACTCACACATAAATATATACATACATATATACAATGAGCTACTTTCAGTTTCCGTCTATCAAATCCATTCACAATGAATTGATCGGACCGAGGCTATAGCAGAAGACACTTGCCCAAATTGCAGTGGGATTGAAATTTGGGAGAGGAGGATAGTCGATTGCATCGACGCCAGTACTTAACTGGTACTAATTTTATCTAATCCGAAAAGATAAAAGGCCAAGTCAACCTCGGGAGAACTTGAACTCACAACGTGAAGACTAACGAAATGCCGCTAAGCATTTCGCCCGGCATGCTAACGATTCTGCCAGCTCACCATCTTAACGATGATGATAATAATAATAATAATAATAATAATAATAATAATAATAATAATAATAATAATAATAATAATAATAATAGTCCTTTCTACTAAAGGCACAAGTTCTGAAATTTGGGGAGAGAGGATAAGTCGATTACATCAACCCCAGTGTTTCACTGGTACTTAATT
>NC_068998.1:10499538-10500793 GCF_001194135.2 Octopus bimaculoides | reverse complement strand
GATGAATTATCTGTAGTTTATTTGGTTTATGTATTAGCATACATATATACATACGATGAGACATGATATTGTAGCTAGGACACTCTATAATGTAATCCGTCGGCAAGATGATCCCGAGGAAGAATCCACAATATGGTAGAAGCCATAGCCGCTCATAATAAAAAGGAATACTGGTGGAATGCCCAAGTGAAGACCTCAATAAAATGTAAGCACAACAGACCTGATATAATGATTTGGGATACAGAAGAGAAACTGTGTACAATTGTGGAAATTAGCTGCCCAGCGGATGTTAACATAATGTTGAAGATCAGTGCAAAAGAGAATACCTAAGCTGAACTATTGAGAAATCTGTAGTTACTCTATCCAGATTACAAGTTCAGGTTTATACCTGTAATTATTGGGGCCCTGAGATATGTAACACACTGCCTAAAAACCAATCTTGAGAAATTAGGCTTCGCTGAAATTGCAGGCATCGTACAAAAATTTGGCAGCAATATTTATAAAATATTTATAAAAGAATATATTTGCTATGAAGATGCACTCTTAAAAGTGTTCTCAGTACAACCAATGTAACTTTTACAGCACTGTCTTTAGAGGCCACCATCTCACAACACACAAGGGTCTTCATGAGATGCTTAAGATCCTTAAGACCAAGAGAATATTACTGCATCTGCATTTATGGATAGAATTTCAGTTGTTGGTTCTGGCTATGACAGTAGTCAGCCTTTGGTTACAGCTGTAGCTGACTTAGATATTATTTTTACAGACGATTTTCTAATAAGGATTATTGTGTGGGAAGTGTTTGCAAATGCAATACAAGAAGCTTGCAGCTATATTGAATGACACATTTAAACTGAAGAGAAGAGACTAAATATTTTTTTTTTTCTCTTACTGTCATTTAGTTTTAGTTTTTTTTTTCTCCTTGCCATTATATTTTTTAAGATGCTCGATATGTGTTATTTTTGCGTTAAATCAACCCTCCTTTAGCTCATCATTCCAATGATTTGAAAAGCTATAAAAAGTTTATTCATCTGGAGATATGTTTGATATTTGTCCGATAATGTAGATAATTTTTTTTTATAATTATTCATGTTCCTAGAAAGAGTGTTTGTGTGTATGTGTGTGTGTGTGCATGGGTGCATGCGTGTATACATATATGTATACATATACATGTGTGTATACATATAAGTATACATATATATATATATATATATATGTATACATACATATATATTTATATTTATATATATATATA
>NC_068998.1:10495709-10499337 GCF_001194135.2 Octopus bimaculoides | reverse complement strand
ATATAAATGTGTGTGTGTGTATGTGTGTGTAGAAAGAGAGAGAGAGAGAGAGAGAGAGAAAGAGAGCAAAGGAGAGCTATATAAATATTGATTCATATATATGTATGTATATGTATATATGTGTGTGTGTGTGTATACATATGTATGTGCGTGTGTACTGTGCTTGTCTCTATGTATGTATAGTTGCTTGTGTGCGTGTGCATGTGTGTTAACATGTCTTATATAGATGAACCTGTATATGTGCACCTTTGTGCAACGAGAGAGAGAGAGAGAGAGAGAGAAAAAGAGAGCAAGAAAAAGAAAAGGAGAAAGACGAGATGAGGCTGGAGATAAAGAAAATTATTGGGAGCAAAATGGACAGAGAAAGATATAAAAAAATAAAGTTGGTTATTGAAAACAAGAAAACATAGCTAAATAATAAATAAACAAATTATTAAGTAAATAAATAAATAAAAGAGTAAAATATCATCTGTACTGTTTTATCGTTCATAGTTGATCTCCTTGGCAACCGATTATACTTCTATTACATTACCACCACAACCCCCCACCTATGATCAATATCACTCCACCACAACCACTACAACCATCAACAACCACCACCACCACCACCACCACCACACACCACCCACCCCAATCATCTGCATCTTAACATGTCATTGTTGAAATAATTTCATCGAATCTCCTTATAGCTGACTGTCATCCGTTACTCTTGTTTGTAATAAAAACGTAATCAGAGAAGTTGAGGAACTGCCTCTCTGTTGAATGATGTTTAGAGATTTGTGGGGTACCCTAGCTTGCTCTAAGTTACTGTCTTCCTTTTAGTATAATTAATTATACTAAAAAAGACTTAGAAAAACAGATTAACACACACCTAAAGAAAGGAAGCTTTTGAGTAAGAGCTTTTTGCAGTTCTCGGCTTTTCGAATACTTTTGTTTCAAGGTAACTCATATTGAAGTAATTGTTTTTAGTATCAGCGTTCACTACTTCAGTTTAGTTTCAGATTTAGAATTATTACGTAGTTTTTTATTATTTTTGTCTTCCTTGCAGAAAAGAGACTATTCTGAATATTCCATTCACACAAATGTCTAGATATTCAGTACATGAAACATCTCTAACAGATGGATTTTTTATTTATTGCTTATGCATCCTAATCCACTCTTAATTTTGATCCTGTTTGACCAATGTAATTTTCACTGCATAGTGAAACATGTGATGAAGTAAGTGAAATTTTGTTTCGTTTTGCAATTCATATTTGTATTAATCTTTAAATCCTTACCATTCTCGACTATTTCTCCTCTGCCCTTTTCAACCAATTCACACGCTCTTCATTGTGAGGTTTTCACATTTTGGTACCTGCATTATTTCTTCTGCAGTGAATTTTGTTTTTAACATCGTCTAATACATGCCATGTACTTTATCACTGCCAGCACAGGGCTGAATATTCTTCAAACATTGCTTTCTAATGTTCTCAGTATAGCATGGTTCATTTAGAGCTTCTCTCTTGGTGGCGATAACAGGTTCCACCTCAGACACATTAGATTCCAACCAATCTTCATTTCTCTTCTTCTTTCTGTTTCATTTCTGTTTCAGTGGTGCCACAGATAAATTGCCACCTTTCTCTGCAGGTGTGGCTGCATCTTTAAAGTCTCATTCTATTTGATCACTGAGTTCTATGCAGAAATCTGTGTTTGCTATCCTTGTGGTGTCGTTATATGTAAGATTTCTCTGCTCAATGAGATGGCTCTTCTTGAATTTGACTGGACTTTACTACATGCCATGGAACGATCCATGTTGCAGTTGGCATCTACCATTGAGGAACTCACTCTTGAGAGCATCTCTCTTAGTGATAATCATCATGTCCAGTTGGTGCCTATGTCATACCGTAATTCCTGTTATATCTCATCAGGACACTGAATGATGAGGTTTTGTCTTGAAGAATATATAGGTAGTGCATAGTTTGTGGTAGGAGGGACAACTCTGACAGTCTTGGGCCATTTTCATGTCAATGCCAAAGTGCCGAAGTGTCTGCCATTTTAATCCAGTCCTTCCCAAGTGTTGAAATCATGCAATCAAATGGTTTTCATCTCTTGCTGACTATAGCATCGACACCCTCATGAACTGTGGATTCTTTTCTTCAGATAAAAGCAACGTTGAAGTGTAGTCAGTAATAATGTTTATTCTGCCAGATAACTTTGAAAGGCTGAGGCTCTCTACACCTTTGGAAGGAAAAACTATCATGGACAGAAAGCTTTTGACAAAAGTGCTAACACAATGCAGATGAGGTTCTTTCGGAGGTCTGCCTTGCTGGGAGAAAATACAGTTCTTCTTCTGCCAGCAACACACTTGGTCACTTGTGCTGCTACATTTATGTGCAATCAACAGGCTGCACATTGTTATAACCACTGTTTTCCTATTGTTATCTGTTTGCTGCAGATCATTTGAGAAGCCAAGGTGCATAGTTTTGAGATTGTAAGTGTATGGCTAGTGATTTATTTCCCTACGTATTTTGCCTGTTAATTGTATTTTGTCTGGTTTTGCCAGCAGTAATTGCCAGTTTTTCAATAAATTCAAAGTTCCAGGCACCGATTTAAAACAGCAAGCAAAGACAAATCAATGCCACCTTGTTATCCAGAGACTGCTATGGTTGAAGTAGTGAGAACCAATTGCCAATGTAAGAACACTGCGTTAAGGCCCAGTGTCATTACAGCCATTCATAACAAAACACAAAGAAACAGAACAAATACCACAAGGTGTCCTGTCTGATGTTCTAATAGATACACCAAGCCACCATTTTGGGCAGTTATCTTTTGATCAGTCACAAAAGGAATGTAAGCTCCTAATGAGGTCTCATTCAAACTGGACAGGTCAAAGGATAGAGACCAGACTAATATAGACCACCTCTTCCCAAAGGTAAAAATGCGTTTGTGTAGAGCCAACATCCATACTTAGCAAAAAAAGCAAACTTATAGAAGTGTCAACATCAATTCAAAATGAACAAGACGTGATCTGGAAGAGGGAAGATTCTCTTTGGTGAACGCCCACCCACCATACTGGGGCAGTTGCTCTGAAGAGAACCCAAATTGAGAACAGTGGAGAAAAATCATCGATAGCCTATGCTACATATGGAGTGAAGGGCTTGGGCTAAAACAAAGTCAAGGGACCAAAGGGAAGGTTAATTTTGGCAGGATTTGAACTGCAAACATGGAGAGTCAGAACAAAACCCATGTAACAACAACAACAACAACAACAACAACAACAATATGTAAACAATAGGAATGTTTATTATTTCAGTAATTGATTTGTAATGAGAGCAAAGGTTAAGAAAGATCCACTCCAGGGGCTGGAGGCAAAAGAGAAGGAGACAACTAGATTAGAAAGAAAAAAAAAAATCAAAAATGTTAACATATTATTTTATTTTCAAAGAATAGTAAATGATCTTTAAAAGATTTTGGGAGCTTTGGGTGTCTGAATCCAGCTAAATAACCTCACCCAGCACCAGTACAATGATGGTAAAACACCACAGGATCAGTGTCTCTTTTACTTTTTTTTTTTTGTTAAATAAATTGTTAAATAAATCTGTCAGAACAAATAAGATCTATGAATAAAAAAATTGGGAGTGTATGTTTG
>NC_068998.1:10488799-10493521 GCF_001194135.2 Octopus bimaculoides | reverse complement strand
TATGCTTCTCTGCTGCAGAAATTGTGGGACGCCATCAAATGCTGACCAAAGGAGTCCACCTGCTCCAAGACACAGTTGACAATGCACATGTTGCCCAGATGAAAGCACACTCCTGCAGCTATGAAATCCTTCCTCATCCTCCTTACTCTCTCGACCGCTCACCATCTGACTTCTGCCTCTTTCCAACCATAAAGTCTTTTTTGAAGGCGAAGCACTTTTCGGATGATGATGAACTTATTTCCGAGGTAAAGTCATGGCTCCAGACACAACCTACCAACTTCTACAGACAAGGTCTTCACAGCTGCTTAAAGTGATGGGAGAAGCGTGTCACCATTGTTGGTGGCCATGTAGAGAAGGACTAATAATTTCACCAAGTTTCGTTTATCCCAGTCCATGGATGTGTGTCAGGGTAAATCTTTAATGAACACCCCACGTGCATATGTATGTGTGTATATATATATATATATATATATATATATATATATATATATATATATATATATGTATATACATAAATAGATAGATAGATAGATAGGTAGATAGAGAGAGAGAGAGGGGGGGAATTATGTGAATAAACAAATTAGATACATTAATGTGTCTAATTTGTTTATCCACATAACTGCCGCTATATCCATTCAACCTGATCCCTCTTACTGCCATTCTTTACCTTGCAGAACCAATCCCTTGTAAACACATCATAGTCCAAGTTTGAATCCTTTGAGCACTACTAAGTGTCTTCTATACAGAGAATCACTGTATTTCATCTGTAGAATATACACATATATATATATATACATTATTCTATATGTCTTGTCTGTGATATTAAGTTATGCATAGAACATGCTACTCATAGTTGTATTTTTGTTTTGTTTTTCCTTTGTAACACAACATTAAGGCATTGGTCTTAATTTCAGGCACTATAATCAGTGTCAAATATAAAAGTTTTAAAATAAAAGACCTCTTAACGAATACAAATTCCTGCTGCAAAGCCAAAAGGTACATTTTTTTTTCTTTCTTTCTTTAAAACCACCTGCTATAGTTTCAGCAATTATATTTCTGTAATTTGTAATTTTATCATTTAGAAATTGCATTTAAATAATAATTATCATTAGCATACAATGAAAGACTCAGTCAAGGTTACAATAAAGAAAATGCAAAGCTACTGCAACAACAAGAAGAAGAAAAGTTTTGAGGTGGAATTTCAGCAATAACAGAATAACAATTGGAAAAAAAGAAAATAAAGGTATTCCATAAATAATAAATAAATCTCATAGATTGGCTTTAATTCTTTTCACACCAATCCACCTGAGACCACCCTTGGTTTTATGATACAAATTTCTTGTCTTGAAGTGATCGAAATTGAAAGCCTTCATCAAAATTTCATGTTAATTCATGTTCCAAACAACAGATTAATAATGACAAAGTTATTTTATTAAATTCTTCATTCTTTTCAAAACTAATTCTAACAATGACAGAATAATTAAACAGAAATATGATAACAAAAGGTTTAACCCTTTTGATACCAATCCTCTTAAAACTGCCCCTAATTCTATGATGCACACTTTCTGTTTTAAAGCGATTGAAATTGAAACTTTCTGTCAAAATTTCATGCTAATTAAACAACAGATTAATAATAACAACGTTATTTTACAAAATTCCCCATTATTTTCCAAATTAATTGTAACAATAGCAATGTAATTCAACAGAAACAGGGTAACAAAAGGAGTTGATATTGGAACATCGATGTTATGAAGTAATTAGCTTGAAGCATTGAGATTGCTACTAATTTAGCTTGTGATGATTTCCAAAACCTCTTAGATCATAGGGATTAGAACTGTAAAGTATTTCTGTTTATACAATATATGGAAAAAAAAGTCAACCTAAAATGCTGAAGCGACCACCACCAAGAGAGGATGCCCTAGATATACCTGGAGGAGGGATGCTGAGGTAGAACTGAAAGAACAGAAAAGGCAGAGATCTAACTGGAGAGAAGCAGAAAAGTTATCTCAAAGTCAAGAACAGTGGAGAAAAGTTATTGATAGCCTATGTTCTACAGGGAGTAAAGGGCTTAAGAAAAATGTAATTAAATAACTAAAAGGCCTTGGCACTGGTTTATACAGCAGATCATAAAACACGAGTTGAACCACTTCCCAGTGAAAAGCAGACAGCTTTTCACTGGAAAGTTGGTACTAATGATTTCGGTTCAAGAATTGAAAAGTAAAAGAGAGAGAATAAGTCTGGTTGGTCTATTCGTTTTGATGCTACTGTGCGTTCCATGTGTTTTATTTGCTTCCTCAAAAGAAGTCAATGCAAAGATATTATTTCTTCAACGTATCTGGTATGAAAAAGCACAGGAGTAGCTGCTGTTAAGCACACTATCCTCCAGCTGATCCATATATATGACTAGTATATCTGACAGATTTAACCCATAGGATATATGTATGACATTCAAGATTTATTAAATATCTATTTATAATACCACAAGAATCATAGACTCTCAGTGTCAGAATATTGAATGTATATTTACATCATTAAGCAGTCATTTTCACTTGGATCATTTTATATTTTTCATTTTTAATTCAATTTCATTTATTATTATTATTATTATTATTATCATTTTTTTTTTAAAAAGATATTCATCTGATTAAAAATCCAATATGGACCGAAGCCATATTTTTGTTTACTGTTAAAGACAATATTTATTCTTTCCTTCATATGAAAGATGGAAATAATAGCAGTATGGAGAAGATCGGTTTTGACAGGTGAGTGGTGGGGGAGCACAGAGGCCAGTGAATAAAAGAAGACACCACATTGTAGAAGTAAAAGACAACAAACCAAGCTATAAGACAACCATAAAGCAACGATAATAACTCGCTGAATGGAAATCAGAACCTAATGAGTCACTTGTCATTTGAGCCACCACTGAAGAAATTCTGGCTTCATATTGAGAGTACAAAGCATTTCTAAGGATTCTGGAAGCATTCTTTTTTTTTGGTGGACAGAGTTCTGAGTATTTATCGTTAGTTTTATCTTTTATCTTTATATCTTTTATATGTTTTAGTCATTGGGTTGTGGCCATGCTGGGGCACCAACTTGAAGGGTTTCTATTTTACATGAGCAAATCAACCCCCAGTACTTATTTTTTTAAAGTGTGGTACTTTTCCTATCGGTTGCTTTTGCTGAACTGCTAAGTTGTGTGGATGTAAATCAACCAACACTGGTTGTTAAGTGGTGGTGGTGGTGGTGATGGAGGTGGTGGTGGTGGTGTTGGTGGCAGCAGGGGATAAACATAAACATAAAGACACACAAACACATTCACACACACAAACACACATACAAACACACACACATATACATACACACACGCATGCACACACACACATACACGTGCACACACACACATATACACATACACAAACACACCACACACACATATACATGCAACTTGCTTCCACACAGTTTTTGACTAGCAAATTTACTCACAAGATATTGGTCAGCTATGGACTATAATTGAAGACACTTGCCCAAGGGGGCCAATCAGTGGGACCGAACCTCATAGCACATAGTTACACAGTGAGCTTCTTAACCACACAGCCATGCCTGCACCCACAACAAAGAGATGAACTTTTGAATGAAATATAGAACGGGGATACTTAAATAGAATAAGAAAGAACTCCAGAATTTAGACAGAAAGATGTTAAAACTGATGATAATATAAGGAACATTCTAAAATTTATGAACCTGTGCCAAAATCTGAAACCAATATTTGGCGGGTTTTTCAGGTGGTGAGCTGGCAGAATAATTAGCATACCTGGCAAAAATGCTTAACAGCATTTAATATGTGTTTATGTTCTGATTTCAAATCCTACCAAAGATCAACTTTGCTTCTCATCTTTCAGGGTTGATAAAATTAGTACCAGTCATGTACTGGGGTCGATGTAATCAATGTACCCCCTACTCCAAACTTCCTGACCTTGTTCCAAAATTTGAAACCGATATATGGAGCATTCCACCCAAAAAGTGTCATTCATAGAATTTATCAGTCGGAGGAAATGTATAAATGTATAAGTGAGAATTGTATAAGAAGTGAAGAGAAAAACTTGGAATAGTATGTAAGTGATAGTTCAGAACTAGTGTCATCTGATGTAAAAGATGCTGATGTGATGGAGAGTATAGACTGTGTTGATAAGGATTAATATAAGAGGATTAGAATAGAGAGAAAAGAGACATACACGAATGAAACAGCAAGAGATAAATAGTTTGTTATGGATATGAGTGATGGTGTGGAATGAGGGGAATGAGAATGGTTGTGAAAATCAAATGTAAAGGTTGAAAATGAAGTGCAAATCTGTGCAGTTTTAAGAACAAGTACATAGAAATGTCACACGGATAAGAACATTGAATTGCTTTTATCGGTTATCTTTTATATTTTACAGGCTTCAGTCATTGGATTGCAGCCATGCTGGAGCGCTGGCTTGACAAAGTTAATCAAACAAATGGATTCCAATATTTTATTCATTATTATTTCATAAGCCTGGTTACTTATTCTATCAGTCTGGTAAGTTATGGGATGTAAACAAACCAACAACAGTTGTCAAGCAGTGGTGGGAGACAAACACACATACAGAAGCATTTATACACATCTATTGTTCTTTTTATCTATCAATCAATCTATCTATCTATCTATCTATCTATCTATCTATCTATCTATATATATATATA
>NC_068998.1:10482430-10488713 GCF_001194135.2 Octopus bimaculoides | reverse complement strand
GAGTTTACACAGTTTCTATCTATCAACACTCACAAAATATTGGTCAGTCTGGGGCCATAGTAGAAAACACTTGTTCAAGGTGCCATGCAGTAGGACTGAACTTGAAACCATTTGGTTTGCAAAACAAGCCTCTTAACCACACACCCATGCTTTTATGTAGTCTTTGGGGGGGGGGGAGTGAATGCATTAGTCACATAGTTTGTGGATGCAGTACACTTGCACAGCAAGAGTACAAAAAGTGGCCTGACAATATCAATATTAAATACATTGCTCACTGGAAACTATGTAAAAAAAATATAATTTGGACAGAGCTGATTGGAGGTAGAAACATTAACCAATTATCATGGAAGATAATGAGAATGTTAATTTGTGAGATTTCAGCATTCAGTGTGACCAATTACCATAAATATTTAGATTAGACATTGTTACTTTCAACAAAATGGAAAGATGCTGCATAATAATTGCAGCATCACCTCTGAGTGACGACAGAGAGTGTGAGAAAGAAAATGAAAAGGGTGAGAAATAGGAAGATCTGAAGAGAGAAATTGCAAGGATGTGGAGCATGAAAAACGGTTGAAATTGTGCCAGAGGCAATGGTAATTGTTGATACAGTAACAAAGAAAATTAAATCATAGTTGGGCACTGTCGGTACAGTAGCATAGAAAATCAAATTAGAGTGGGAGTGAAATACAAACAAAATTATGGGAAACTATACAATTCTTTCTAATTCTGGTATAAGGCCAGCGCTTATACCAGGTAGTAACCTGCTACCTGCATAAATCCTACCAGGAATAAAACCAAAGCTGACCCAAACCAAAATAATAAACAGGGTGCTAATAGACATGTTTAAGAAGATACTGGTGGTACTAGAGATAACAAATGGAAGGTTCACTGGGTGAAAATACCAACTTAACACCTAAACTTAAGAAATAGCAAACCCTAAAATCTATAGACCCATAATATGTCTTTTTACAACCTGCAAACCTTTAATTACACTGATATCACAGATTAAATATAGATCTGGAAAAATCAAACTTGTTTCCAGAAGAGTAGATGAGACACTGCAAAGGTTCTTATATTTTTAAAAATCAATTAGACCATATATAAAAAAAAACCATAATCAAAGACTGCCAAAGAACAAAGAAGGGTTTGAGCATGGCATGAATTGTCTGCTAGAAGGCTTTTGATGGTGATCTCAACTGTTGAATTCTGTAAACATTAGCTACAAGTAAGGTAGCACCAATGATGAGTAAATACATTAAACATGAATAAAAACTAAACAATTTTGGAAATACAGACGTGACAGAACATTTTTTAAAAAACTAACTCAATCTCATTTATAAGAATACGATAAAAGAATACCCTCCTGCCCCTCCCCTTCTGCTTAGCAATAACACCTTTAACCAATGTGTTTAACAAAACTGGTTTAATGTGCTTAATATGGTATATGGTAACAATCAATTCTCTTTTGTGTATTAATGACCTCAAGTTGCACATGGTAGATGATAAACAACTAGAAACTCTGCTACAGATAGTAAACAGGTTTACTAAAGGAATTGCTATGAGATATATATTTTGGTGCACCAAAATGAAGTATAAGCATCTGTATGTATATGTCTGTAGCTGTATATATATATATATATATATATATATATATATACAGTTAGTGCAAAGGCTCTCATTACCTCATCACAGCTGAGCTGGGTGGGACATGTTTACAAGAGGGCAGGTGACAGGCTCCCAAAGACAGTTTTCTATGCTGAACGGCATTGCACCAGGCAGAGTTGTGGTGGTCAGAGGTTGTAATACAGGAGTGAGCTGAAGAGACATATGAAGACTCTAGTATCTCCTCAGGAACCTGAAATTAGAAGGCTCTGCAGCACAATGAATGGCACCAATTGCCAAAACTCATATAATTCCTGCCATTGAAGAGAAATAACAGAGAGAACACAAAAGAGCGTATGAGAAGCATCTCTTCTCCATTACATTCAGTAGCTTCATTTGCAGCAGATGTCATCAATGCTGAAGACCTTTTGCCCATATGTAAGCCAGCCAGAGATGATTACTGGACAAGAACAGTCAATATTGACCTGCAGCAGACAGCTGATGGCATTGATATACAGACAGGCAGACAGACAGACAGATAGATAGATAAATGTTATTATTACAGTAAAAGCTAACTTGAAGTTTCATTTGAAAACATTTGTTAGATGGCATTTGTAAAAAGACATTTTGAAAATGCTGACAGAATTATCCTTTTATGTGCTGCTGTGACACAATAGTCTTATTTGTTTACATCAAGTAGATGAATGAAGTTTTATTTCATTGCTGTGGTTAACTCTGTTGAATGTGTTTCTACAACAGTGGCTTGCTTCACCTGATAATTGACTAAACATCAGTTAAGGTACACCTTACATAAACAATGACTAATTGACAGCCAATGTATGAATACATCAGTTTTTCAATTACCACAAATATCTAGACTAGACTGTCGTGTTTCTTTTTCACTTCTGAAAGTGGTCTTATAGCCAACAAAATTTCTTCATTAGGTGCCACTTATCTGGTGCAAAATAAAACTTCAAGCAATATAGAAGTCATTCACTTTCATCATCATCATCATCATCGTTTAACGTCCGCTTTCCATGCTAGCATGGGTTGGACGATTTGACTGAGGACTGGTGAAACCGGATGGCAACACCAGGCTCCAGTCTGATTTGGCAGAGTTTCTACAGCTGGATGCCCTTCCTAACGCCAACTTCTAGGCATATTTTGCTTATACTACTTGCAACCATAAAACTATATATATATATATATATATATATATATATATATATATATATATATATATATATAAAGAGAGAAAGAGAGAAAAGGGACTGTTAGAGAAGGCACAAATTGAAGTTAATTCTATGAGTAAAATAATATTTTGTTGAAGCAATTTCTGTCTTTATCTGAATGAAAAAATATATGGAACTATGAACATGTTTTAAAAAGGCAACAGTAGTAAATACTTCCCATACATTAGATGAGTAAAATTTAGCTATAGAAAGATCAGAGAAACAGAAGCTAAACCATCTATAAGGTTTATTATTTTTCTGTACCTGCATGAAACCAGTGGTATGGGACTGGTAACTCTCGAGTTCATATGAGTCCAAGTGAATGTGGAGTTGCTGGGAGAATATTCATTTAATATTCCTGTAAATAATTCATCTCATTTTCATGATTGGCCTCCTTCTTAGAAGCAACAACAAACAAAGTTTGTGATTTTTCTTGAAGGATATCTCAATCGTCCACAAACAGAATGAACATACACGCACGCTCACACACACACACACACATCTTTGCATATTTAATGAATCAGAGAGCTTTAATTTCAAAGAACTCAATAGTGAATAAAAATTTTGCAATGTTTACTTCAACTATAGCTGAATTAATGAATGATAGGTTTAATTAATTAAGCATTTGCTTAATTAATTTCTTAGATAATTGGTCAATTAATTAACTATAATATGTACAGAACATGACAACTAATTAAAATCAGGAAGACTAGAGAGATGAAATACTGTGTCAGACCGCAAACTCTTGAAAGACAATAATATAGTTAGGTATGTATGTATATATGTATGTATGTACGTATACACACACACACACACACACACATATATATGATTTAATAATAAAGAAAATGATATAGTGACAAAAACAAGTGGTAGATAATGTAATGAAATATATTACAGGAGTGTAAACAGCTAACGGTAACAGCAACAGCACAGCCAGATATATAAGGCAGCTATAACAACAGGGTTACTTTCAAAAGACATTAGCCTTCTAAAAAGTGTTGGGGAAGAATCTATTTATAAAAAGGCACAGTGATTGAGATAAGCATGCAAATAAAAAATATAGGATTATAGCTTTTTAATGAAAGATAATAGTGATAATAGTTAGCTGCTAAATTTGCAGGTCTAGAAGTCTCTTAAAGAAACCATGATATTGTGATCATGTGTGCAGTACCCTATCCACCAGGCCATGCACCTTCACTATTTTACTTTGAAAACTTTGATTATAAAAACACAAACAGTGTAATTATAGATATCGTCACTGTAGAGTTAATTTACACCAGCACAGTAGTTCTTAACTATTTTTTTACCTATCGACTCCCTTCGATTCCTATTTTACTCAAATGGCCCTTCATAACTATTCTATGTATAAAAAATCCTATTATATTTTTATAATTAAATATTATTAGAAATTGTATTTTAAAAACTGTTAAAATATTTTGTGTATTGTAAAAGTATAAGCAATCCAATGAACAAATTTTAACAAAAAAATCTTATATGGACCCCCAAGGGTCATATGGCCCTGACTGGCAGAAACCCATGTGTATCCCAGTTTCAGAATAGGTATACTGTGTCCTGTGCAGGTGGCACGTAAAGTACACCATTTTGAGCGTGGCCATTGCCAGTACCGCCTGACTGGCCTTCATGCCGGTGGCACGTAAAAGCACCCACTACACTCTTGGAGTGGTTGGCGTTAGGAAGGGCATCCAGCTGTAGAAACTCTGCCAAATCAGATTGGAGCCTGGTGTAACCATCTGGTTTCACCAGTCCTCAGTCAAATCGTCCAACCCATGCTAGCATGGAAAGCAGACGTTAAACGATGATGATGATGATGATGATGATGATGTCATAAGAGGCAACTGAAAGTTTGGGCAAGAGGAAAAGTATCTGACCATAAAACACCACCTCAGAAAAACTTGTCCGTGGAAAAGTGAACATAAAACAATGATTATGATGAGGAGGAAACAACTTTGAAAGTCACAGCCAATAGCACTCCTTTGACTTTGTACGCAAAAAAACCAAGCCAACTTAACAACGTTATCTAAATATACATGATACTTGATACCGCACATAACTGTATTATACAAACACAGTTGACACCTGAAATAACAAATCAATAAGCTGAAGAGTAATCAATAGTAGAACATATTGTATCAATGAATCAAAAATAAATATATAAAGAGAATCATTCGTCTGACTAAAAGTATGTTGTAAAAAATTTCTTGACAAAGCTCGAATGACAAAAGAGAAAAAAAGACAAAGTTTGATGCCAAAACAGAAAAATTGGTAAAAAAAATGAAAAGCACTTGTTGCAATTTCAGAAACTGCCAGTAATTTTACCAGTAATTTTAGCTGTAATTGTTTAGTTCCAGGCAAGGTGGTAGGAATGTGTACAGACCTGGCAAAATGCAGAGCAGCATTTCTTCCATCTGAGTTCAAATGCCACTGATGTGGACTTTGCTTTCCATCTCTTTTGGGAATCACTAAAGTAAGTTCCAGTCAAGCCTTTATTACAAAAACAATTATTTAGCTCCAGGTCATCCTTGATCAAGTCGACCTATAATCAAAAATATTCCAGCCATGACAATTTAGTTGTCTTGGGGGATATCTGGGGCCATATTATATAAGTATCTTTCCTTCTCATTTTTAAGACAGCTCAGTGTAATTTGAGGAAGATTTAGCTGCTATTTCTAGCTGATTAAGCAACTACATAAAAGTCTCCTCCCTCTTCTAGTTGTTAATATTGGTTAACTTTTATGGATTCCTGAGGCGGACTGGCATCCCATCTAGGTGGGGAGACTATACGCCAATGAAACCGGGAAACCGGCCCTTATGAGCCAAGCATGGCACGAGAAGGAACAAACAACAACAACAACAACATCAGATAAAAGGTTTTTCAGGAAAGACTAAACGCGAAATGAAACAATAATAGAATTCAGTTAATTAATGAATAATAATTACAGGAGATTTAAATTAAACAATAATAATAATAATAATAATAAACTGATGCAATAAGAGTAAAATTTATTAATTATTAATAGCAGCATCAGTTTATGACATATTTCAGCAGAATATTTTCATACAAATATTTCTTTCAGAACTGATACATTTGTTTTCTTTTCCCATCGACGTCGACGATTGAAGATGTTTGTTTGTTAACAGAAGCAGAGACAACAAAGGCCTGTAGCAAGCATTAACATTAAACCTTTTGTATATCTTTCATTTCCCCGCACTAAATCAATCACTTTGTGTGTATGTATGTCTGTATGGATGTATGCGTGAATGTATTGACTCCCTTTCACCCCTTGTATATGTGTCTGTGAGCATGTATGTGCATATATACATACATATATATTTACATATATATGTGCGTGTTTGTGTGTATACATACATACATACATATATATATATATATATATATATATATATATATATATATATATATA
>NC_068998.1:10481563-10482244 GCF_001194135.2 Octopus bimaculoides | reverse complement strand
ACATATATATATATATATATATATATATATATATATATGTTGGCAGAGAGTTTTTGTCCATTGTTTAGTTCTGGTTCTTGTTTTGCTTTGACTATGGTGTGGCCAAGAAAATGTCTGATCAAAAGTTTTTATAGACATAATTTATCCTATATTTTATTCAGACATAGTGTGTGTGTATCTGTGTGTACTTAGGGTGATTCATACATATATGGCCTAGTGATTAGGATACTGCGTTTACAATCGCGAGATAGTGGTCTTCATTCCCAGACCACACAATGTTGTGTTCTTGAGCAAAACAACTCCCTTTCATGTTGCACTGTGATCATTTCAACATCAGACACACTTGTGTACCTGTACAGGCAATGTCAATTTGATGGAGGGAGTGAGCTTGTGTAAAAACAAACATCTGATCACCATAAACAAACAATATGTGCTGATGGTTCAGCATGAAATTGCAGAACCCTCATCTGTCATTTAATGATGGGTGAGCCTATAATATATGTGTGTATGTATTGCTAAATACAAAGAAGGTGAATTAATAAGGTTATACAATGTTTAAACAAACAATTATGAAATCCTGGCATTTAATTTGATAAAATGTTAGAAAGCATAAAATACCATATATGCTTTCAATATTTTATTAAAACTATATCTTTATATATACATACATACATACATATA
>NC_068998.1:10480243-10481425 GCF_001194135.2 Octopus bimaculoides | reverse complement strand
ATATATATATGTATATATGTATTAATATATAGAATCATTTTTTATTATTCTTTTACATGTTTCAGTCATTTGCTTGTGGCCATACAGGAGCACCGCCTTAACGGGCTTTAGTTATAGAAATTAACGCCAGGGCTTATTCTTTGTAAGCCTAGTACTTAATCAATCGATCTCTTTACTGAACTGCTAAGTTACAGGGACATAAGCACACCAGCGTCGAACGTCAAGCAACGGCAGAGGGAGAAACAGAGACACAAATAAATACATGCGCACACACAAACACACACACAAAAATGATGTGATTCTTTCAGTTTCTGTCTAGCAAATCCACTCACAAGATTTTGGTCAGCCTGAGGCTATAGCAGAAAGCACTTGCCCAAGGTGTCACACAACAGCACTGAACCCAGAACCATGTAGCTGGGACACAACCTTCTTACCACACAGCCACACCTGTACCTATATATATATATATATATATATATATATATATATATATATATATATATATACGAATGTATGTGTGTGTGTGTGTGTGTGTGTGTGTGTATTCAACCAGCTAACTACTATAAACTGTATATATTGTATGTTATTTGGTTTCCTGTCTGTCCATATACAGTGACTTCACTCACACACTGGATACTACATTAAAAAAAAACAAACAGAATAATAATAAAAAAAACATATAAACAAATAAAATAAAAATACTAATACTAACAATAATATATTCATCTTTACTTCAAGAGAGAAGATTATTTTGATCGGAATTGGTCAACCCACATAGTTGGATGTTGCCGTGGTAACCAAAAATCTTCGAAGATGCTGGGCATATAGCTGTTTGTGCTGATAACAGTTTTTAAAAAAAATATCAGTAAGAACTATTGTGTGACAGAGATTGAAAGAGTGTGCGTGAGAGGGAGAAAGAGAGAGAGAGAGGGTCTGTGTGAGGATAAGTGGAGATGAGTAAATGGAGAAAGAGTAAAAGAAAGAGATGAAATTAGATAAATTGAGTAAGGAGGCCGAAAGGATATCATTTCATCAATAAGGTGTATTATTTTTTGTAATAAAACACACACACACACACGTGGACATATATTGATGTACTCACATACAGGTGTACTCATATGTCTGTGTGTGTGTTTATATATGTATATATATATATATATATATATATATATATATATATAT
>NC_068998.1:10478619-10479613 GCF_001194135.2 Octopus bimaculoides | reverse complement strand
ATATATATATATATATATATATATATATATATATATATATAGAGAGAGAGAGAGAGAGAGAGAGAGAGACAGATAGATGGATTGATAGATACACACTCACAAGGATATGTATCCATACATATGTCATTGTAACCATAGATAGTTCTTGCTAGTTCCATGGTATTGAGTGCTGTCTTGAACATCTTGTTTGTACTGACATACACACTACACTTCACTACACTACACTACACTACACTACACTACACTACATACATACATTCATTCATTCATTCACTTATCTATTTATATACAAATATATACATTTTTACTGTTTTTGGTTGTCATTAGCATATGTGGCCAGGCTGAAGTACAGTTCATATCTCCCACTTGTTTTATCAATTTTTATTCATCAAACTACTAAGTTTACTGGACACGAAGAAACACTAACATAAACAGTATTGTTCTGTTTCCTTTTTGTTTAAAACTGTCGAAAGCATAATCACATATATGGCAGGCTTCCACACAATTTCCATCCATCAACATCACTTAAAAGTCATTAGGTAATCTAAATGGATATGTAGTGGAAGATACTTGACTAAAGTTTCTTGAACTAAACAAACACACACACACACACACATATATATATATGATGTTGTCTTTATTTACACAGGACATAACAGTGCTCCTCACAGCTTGCCTATTGATGCAAAATAATATATTAGTCTGGCAACTGTCAACACCTCCATCTGTTTATACTGGTCGCTAATCTTAATAGGCTGTACTGTGAGTAGGTGGGTATGGTGTGTGTATGTGTGTGTGTGTGTCTAGGTGCAGGTGTGACTGTGGTAAGAAGCTTGCTTCCCAATCACATGGTTCTTGGTTCAGTTCCATGGTGTGACACCTTGAGCAAGCTTCTTCCACTATAGCCCTGGGCAGAGCAGATTTGGTAGATGGAAATTAAAAGCCCATCGCATACACACACACACACACATATATATATATATATATATATATA
>NC_068998.1:10476562-10478581 GCF_001194135.2 Octopus bimaculoides | reverse complement strand
AATTAAAAGGGCAAAGGTTTATCAATTTATTAATTTATTAATAAATCAACAATTAACAATTTTTACCAAGCCCTTCGGTATGTAAACACCATTATCGGTGGAGAACTTATTTAAAAGTTCTTATACATTTATAAACATAAAGCTGAGACTCCAACAGATAGCATTACTATCAGTAATGCTATCTGTTGGAGTCTCAGCTTTTTTAGCTGCTATTTCTGAACTTCGGTATGTGGTGAAGCAAATGTTTGCTGATCCCTTAATTATGTTAATATATATATATATATATATATAACAGTTCATCATGCTGAACTGTTAATCCCTACGTTTTTTTTCTCTCAATCATTTCCATCGAAGAATGTGTGTGTGCGTGCGTACGTGTATGTGTGTAAGAGAGTGTTTATGCCATAAAGATCTGTGACAGAGAAATGAAAATGTCCACAATAGAGGAAATCAGCCATCGGAAATCTTGTATCCTGCAGGTGCTAACATAATGTTAACACTTTCCTTGCCATAGTTCCATTGAAATATACTGCTTTTATTTCAATTAATTTTGAAAATAAGGAAGAATTCCATAAAATAATTTTGTCTTTATTAAGCTAGTGTTTGGAACATAAATTACCATGGAATTTTGAGGGAAGGTTTTTAATTTGGATCACTCTAAAGCAAGATGTTTGCACCATAAAACTAGGGATGATTTCAAGTGGAATGGGATCAAAAGGGTTAAAAATATTAAAAAAACGAAAATATTTATAGGAAGCTAATGAGAACTCTTCAGTTATTACACCTGGAATTTAAGTGCATACCTGTATTTATAGGAGTATCTTGGTTTATGTAAATAACTGTATGTGCATTAATCATGAGAAGGTGTGTTTTACAAACAAAAAGCAGGGATGACTAATTGAGAAATTATAATCAAAAGCAATTAATGGAACTGTGAAAATATGTAAGATATTTCAGAAGTTGAGCATGTAATAAGTGCATATACACATGTCAAAATATACAGGATTATATACACAAGCAAAGCATACATGCATGCATACAGACATACATATATTCATGCATAAATACATACACACACACAAACATGCATACACACACATAGAAACATACATACATGTATCTAGGACTTTTTGTCTAAAACACTTTGGTCTAATGCACTATGGTCGAAAGTGACTTTTGTATAAATACACTATAGTCTAAAGAGATTTTAGTCTAAATGCTCTTTAGTATAAAGACATTTTTATCTAAACTCACTTTGGTCTAATTATTTTGTCTATCTCAAAAAAAAAAAAACAATGTAAAAGATCTAAATAATTATACTCTAATAATTCTTTTTGTCTTCAGATGAAAATGCTTTTAGACCAAAGTGTCTTAGACTAAAGTGGGTTTAGACCAAAGTGCCATATCCCACATATACATGCATACATATACTGCAGTTCATGTGTGTTGTCAGCTCACATACACAACCATTATTTTCATCCATACTCACAACACACTCTCCCTCCCTCTCTCTCTTTCTTTCTCACAGAGAATCATTGACAGGCAAAATAGCCAAGATTGACATGTACATTGTTAAGATGTGTTGACAACACTGAATATACATTGTTAACACTTGCAAAAGACATGGTCACTATCACACCTTCATTACTCACCAGCAGTCAACATCGTCCTCATCATCATCACCACCACCACCACCACCACCACCTCCATCATCATCGTCATCATCATCATCATCATCATCGTCATCACCCCCTCCACAGACACTGTTCAAAGGCACATTGCTGATGAGTACCAAGGAAGGAGGGAGGTGAAAGAAAGGTGTCTGTGGAGGAAACCAACAAATTTCCCAACCTCACCACCACTACCACCACCACCACCACCACCACAACCGCCATTGTCCCCTCCCTCATGTCTGTAATTAGTAAGTGTGAGAAAGTGTAAGCAGAAGTGAGGCTTAGAAAGGTGCAGTTTCACTGTTCTGTTAAAATAGTAGAGATATATGAATGTATGGCAGTGGGG
>NC_068998.1:10472958-10475364 GCF_001194135.2 Octopus bimaculoides | reverse complement strand
AGAGAGAGAGAGAGAGAGAGAGAGAGAGAGAGAGATGGATTTTAATTGATTTATATAAATATATATTTGTTATATTAAAAAAACAAAAAGAAATTGCTTTGATGACTTTATCATGAATAAAAGAAAGAAGATATTTACATTTTTGTGAAAATATGCTACCAGTTTCAATCATTTGTAAGTTGATTTAGTCATGCTCTGAGAAATATTTTCTTTCTCTTATTCGTGATACAGCTCTCAAAGCATTTTCTTTATGCTTTTTAATTTAAATTTACCCGTGTGAAACCTCTTAACCTTTATATCACACACAGACACACATGCACACACATACCACCATATTCCCTATACACACACACATAATACTGGTAAGAGGCAAGAGACAGCCGAACACAAAATTGGTGCAGCAGACAAAAACAATGTCTTGTGATATCTTGTTCTGCCCCAGTTATGTGTTAGGTCCCTGTAGCTACAAGACTGTTGGACTTTGCCTTTCTCTCCAAGGATTATGATGAGACAGATCGATAAAATTAATATGAGAGAAAGCACAGGAGTTGATATAATCCTCGAAACAAACAAAAATCCTTGTTGGCAATCCTCCGTTATGCTGAAAGTTATTTGATTGATGAAACCAAGGAAAAAAAAAATAAAAAAGACTTTTTTTGAAAAGAGGCAAAACAATAAAAGAAAAAAAATAGAATGTCAAAACTATGATTGGATTAAAAAGGGAGAAATAAAGACTTAAACAAAACAATATAAAAGAAAAATGTTTTAAATAAAAAATCAAAAACAAAACAATCAATTAATTAACTAAAATTAATTATTCAATCAAACAATTATGAATTATTAACAGTTTTTCAAGGTTTTTTATTATTAATATTATTTCTGTAGTTTGTCCTTAAATGGTGATTTTCTTCCAAGATGTAAGAGGCTGGTAAATTTGGCGTTTCAGTGTAGGTATGTATATATATATATATATATATATATATATATATATATAGAGAGAGAGAGAGAGAGAGAGAGAGAGAGAGAAAGAGAGAGAGACAGAGAGAGAGACAGAGACAGACAGATAGATTCAATCTTTAGTATGCTTAGGCGCATCATGTCACCCTATGAGTTTTCTCCCCTGCAGCTGCATTGCGTTGCATTGAAAGGGGAGAAAACTTGTATGATGACATAATGTGCTTACAGCATGCTAAAGGTTAAAAATGTGTGTGTATATGTATATATAGGTGCAGTATGTTTGAATGGTTAAGTTTGCTTCCCAACCACAAGATCCTGGGTTCAATCCTACTAGATGGCATCTTAGGCAAGTGTCATTATTTCTTTTTTGT
Source organism: Octopus bimaculoides (assembly GCF_001194135.2). Taxonomy (NCBI): domain Eukaryota; kingdom Metazoa; phylum Mollusca; class Cephalopoda; order Octopoda; family Octopodidae; genus Octopus; species Octopus bimaculoides. The sequence continues at coordinate 10,474,036 of NC_068998.1, read as the reverse complement.
AACCTCAGGTCGACCCATATGTTGTGAGTAGAGGGAAACTGTACAAAAGCCTGTCAACTGGATTGTACTTGTAATTCAAAGGTGGACTCCTGTCACACTATGCCATGCTTTTATTTGTTTCAGTCAACTGACTGCAGCCATGCTGGAGCACCGCTGTTAGTCGAACAAATCGACCTCCAGGACTTATTCTTTGCAAGTCTAGTACTTATTCTATTGGCCTCTTTTGCTGAACCGCTAAGTTACAGGGACGTAAACACACCAACATCAGTTGTCAAGTGATGGTGGGTGGGAGACAAACACACAAATATATGCATGCATATATATATATATATATATATATATATGCATACACACACATGATGGCCTTCTTTCAGTTTCTGTCTTACCAAATCCACTCATAAGGCTTTGGTCAGTCCGAGGCTATAGCAGAAGACACTTGCCCAAAGGAGTCACGCAGTAGGACTGAACCTGGAACCATGTGGTTGGGAAGCCACAGCACCTATATATCTATGTATATATATACACACACACACACACATGATGGTATCAAACAGTGAGAATGTGTACTCAACACCATATTTGGCAGATAAATACTCTTCATTTGAGGATTATGAATGTTACCAATGGTTTCATGTGAAAAGAATTTCTAAAATGTAACAGACCATAACATTGTTAATGCACAAATAAATAAATATACATATGTGTGTGTGTGTATGTGTGTGTGTATGTGAGTGTGTATGTGTGTAATTTAGATATGCAAGAGTGACTTTTTTTTGCATATTTATTGTTTTATTTATTTATTTGTGTGTTTCATTAGCAATTTCCAACTGCCACCCACCCACTCATAAAATGACGGGTTAAAAGAACACGAGAATAACAAAGACATATATATATATATATATATATATACATATATATATATATACATATATATATATACATGATAAATTTGGTGTAACAACAATGTAAAACATTACTTTTAATTGTTATTAATAATGCTAAGTTTTGTATCATGAAAGAATTCTTATGTCTATGTGTACATCTACACACACACACACACATATATATACACACACAT
>NC_068998.1:10465067-10470084 GCF_001194135.2 Octopus bimaculoides | reverse complement strand
CATTGACCACTAACGTGGACATTCAATGTGCTAGAAATAGATCACATCTTGTGTCTATTACGACCTAAATTGTTCTCAACATGAAATATAGCGGAATACCAAAACGTAAGCAGGCAAGACATTTAAAATCACCGAAAAAAATCATTATTAAACAGGGACTGGTTTCAAAATTTAACAATCTTACCGACTGTCTATTTCTCTTCAGCCTGATTTGTAATGTAACCATAGCTAGCTTCCTGGTAATTAATCGATATTAATTAATATATGATTTTTTACCCTATTTTTTAATATATATATATATATATATATATATATACACATATATATAATGTATGTATGTATGTATAATAGTGTAAATATATAATATCTATATATCTACTGTATAGATTATTAGCACCATCTTTAGAATGTATGTTTACAATATTTCTAAATCTATACACATCACTCTTTACACATCCTTTAATGACACAGTGGATAAGAACATCATTATTCTTAGCTCAGAAATAAAGGTCCCTATTTCGAATCCAGCCTAGTATTTTGTTACAAAACCCAGATTATGGTAACTAATGACAATTGGAGATGGAATCAACTGAACAAAACATTTCATGTTGCTCCAGTCTACTCAGCCATAAAATGAGTTGCAGCAGTAGAGGGGAAGTTAACCCTGCGATGGACTGGTGTCCCATTCAGGGGGAAAGTGTGTTGTAATCTCAGTCACTTATACAACAGGAAAACTGGGTTAACCTCCAGCCTTATAAATGCTAGGGCTCAGTTCTTGGGCTAAGTATCAAAGCAAGTGTCTACACATCTAGGAATAGGACATCTGAAGATGATAGGAGGTCAAATTGATCAACTCAATAGAAATATAGTCTTGATAGTTTGTTGTAGCTAAATATGGCTAAGGCTATGTTGGAGTACTACCGTCTAGTATCGGTGCTATTTTCTTCTTTTGTGTGGAGGAGTGTGGGGGAGGGGTACAAAAACCCATTTATCTTTAATGATGATGCCAGTAGTCAGGAAAAATGATTTAATGTTCCCTTCATCTTGGACATTAAGACATGGTTTTTCACTTTCGAATATATTTTCTTTCTTTCTTTTTCACTTCAGACACATTAAACATGTAAGAATAAATTACAAAGGATTTTTTTTTTAAATATTATATATTTAAAAAAAATTATATATATATATATATTATTTAAAAAAAACATTATTGTTGTTAGTTATGTTAGAGTGCCACAAACAATTTTTGGTGTCAGTTGCATCACAAGAACATAGTTGAAAACATAACACATTAAAATAAACACTTCCTCTTGGCCATTTAACAGGACTGAAGCAACAGTTAAAGAATAGAGACAACACTTGTTCAGATTGAACACAAAATCTTTGTTACAAATAAAACAAAAACAACAAAAACTAAATAGACCGCAAAGAAAAAAACACAATAAATCAATGAATTTAACTCTATATCATAGGTGTGTGACAGTGTGGTTAAGAAACTTGCTTCCTAACCCTATGGTTCTGAGTTTAGTTCCACTGTACAACACATTGGTCAAGTGTTTTCTACAATAGCCCCAGACACACCAAAGCCTTGTGAGTGGATTTAGTTGACAGAAACTAAAATAAGCTTGCTGTTTGTTTATACGTATGTATGAGTGTGTTTATGTATGTATATGTGTATGTGTGTATGTATTTGTGTGTACCCTTTGACAACTATCATCATCATTATCATGCAAACGATGATGGTCATTTCCAGAAACATGTCTGGCCATGAGGAAAGATTGCTTTGCTTGAAAACAGGTGAGGGTTGGTGACAGGAAGAACATCCAACCATAGAAAATCTGCCTTGACAAATTCCATCCAACTCAAGCATGCATGGAAAAGTGGATGTTAAAACGATGATGATGACGATGACGCTGATGATGATGGTTATAATTAATCAATTGCTGGAGGAAGGCCTCAACACACCACCACCATCAGTACAGGTTGTAGGACAACTTCATGTCAATACAGGTCAATTGCAAGTATTCGCATGGTCGGGTGATTATCCCTGGCCATTGATAGCTAGATAGAATTTGAACTCAGAATGCAAGGAGTCAGAGCCAATCCAACTAGGCATCTTCTCTGACGCTCTAACAATTCAGCCAGTCTACTGCCCTTGCCAAATACTTTATTTAATGACCCCAGAATGGAGGAAAGGCAATACTGAACTAGGTGGAATTTGAACTCAGACTACAGAATGAATACTACAAGATGGGTTATCTGATGCTTTAACCACTCACCCATTTTACCACCTATACAACACCATCATCATTATCATTAACATTATTGTAAAGCACTGCTGCTTATTATTATCATATTTATTAAAATCAAGAGCAACACTAATGACAGTAAACTGAGTGCAGGCATGGTCACATAGTTAAGAAGTTCACTTCATAGTCGCTTGGTTCCAGGTTCAGTCCCACAATGCAGAATCTCATGCAAGAGTTTTTCTATCATAAGTATGTCTCAGGTCAACCGAAATTTTATGAGTAAAACGAGGTTACGGAAAGTGTAGAGAAGCCCATTAAATGGACTTTACCCTTGCTTATGTTCATAAGTAGCAGACTTATCTGTTGCCCTGGTGAACACCACCACCATCACCTCCATCATCATCATCACCAGGTCCTTGGATATCTTTAGCAGAATCCATTCTTTTGCAAACATATAGAATAGGTTACCAGATTAACTCTTTAGTATTTAAACTGGCCATATCAGGCCCAAATATTCTACCTGGCTTATGTTCAAAATGGCCATATCTGGTCTCTCACACCCACCCTACAATGTCATTCTGAAGTTAATATTCACATCGTTGAAATCTTGAAGCTACAAGATAATGCATGATTCATTCAAAGCAATATGAATAAATAAGCATTAACATTCGGCAAAGAAATCTGGAAGCTAAAGGATTAAAGACAATTCATGAGTCATGGGGCTCTTTTTTTTTTCTGTTTGTTGTTTTTTTTTTTGTTTTTGTTTTTCCTCTATTTACCCGAACAAGTTTTGAAGGCCCTGAAATTGTTTGGATTTCTTTGTTTTTTGCATCTTTTGGTAGCGGCTACCCGTTTCCTGACTAAGCTATAAAAACAAAACAAAAAAAAAAACAAACAAAAAACAAACAGAAGCAATGACTTTTTGCTGAATCTGAAGCTGCATCAATAGAAGCAACATCTGCAACATCTGCAGCAACAGCAGTAAGAAAAGCAACAGCACTTAAAAGCTATAAAGTATAAAATGGAGAAATCTGAGGACATTAGAGTTAGTCTTCATCTACGAAGTCACCACCATCTTCCCATGACTAACACAATCGTCGACTGGACTGCAAATCGCTATACTAGCAATGGACACTGGTTCCTGTCGCCCATCACAAGCAGAAGGGCCGAGAACAATCACATAGATGCTTCTATAAAAGGCCTGCAGTTGTGGAGTGGAGTTATCCCCACTTGTCTAAGTCAAAGGTTGATAGGAGCACATATGGGCTGTGTGGTTAAGAAGCCTGCTCTGCAAAGCAGGTAGTTTGGGGTTCAGTCCCAGTGTGGGGCACCTTGGGCAAGTGCCTTCTACTACAACACTGAGCTGGCCAATGCCTTGTGAGTAAATTTGGCAGATGGAAATTGTGTGGAAGCCTGTCATGTGTGTGTGTGTGTTTACCCTCAACTACTTGACAGCTGGTGTTGGTTTGTTTACATCCTCGTAACTTAGTGGTCTTGGTGAAGAAGACCAACTGAATAAGTACGAGACTTTAAGAAAAAAGCTGAGTACTGAGGTTAATTTGTTTGACTAAACCTTTTAAGGCACTGCTCCAGCATGGCTGCAGTCCAATGACCGAAACAAGTAAAAAAAAACAAAAAACAAACATACAATAAATAAAGATAATACAGAAATATAAATGGAGTAGAATTACTAATATTCTCAAGAATATTTTATCCATATGAATTAGACAGACCAAATGGAATGCTACATTATTCCACATTTAACTCTAGCAAACACCAAAGTTATGAAAATAAGTTGATAACTATGAATGACCATTTCATTTTTGGCACAGTTTCTATTGCTGGATGCCCTTCAAAATACCAACCATTTTACAAAATGCACTGACTGCATTTTTAAATTAAGCATCAGCAAGACTACAAAGTCCTCTCGGCTCTAGTGCTCTTTTGAATCTCAGGTCTTCTTAATTTAAAGGATTCTCCTAAACCAGTGGTTCTCAACCATTTCTTTACCTATGGACCACTTACATTACTTTACTATTTCATTCTGGTGGATCCTGTTCCCGATAGCCATTCAATGTTTAAAAAGAAGTTTTATAAATACTTCTTCCAAAACCCCTATTCTGTTTATCAGATGTTCACTTATGCAGGTTTGCAAACAGCACTCTTTGAGAGAATATTTCAGTGACTGGAAACATTAGTATAAGAAATCTAGTTGTTTCCAAAGCAAAAGATATTCCTAAAATAGACCCTAAAATACAACCGTGGGTCTCCAATTTACTATTTTCCTACCATGGACCTCATAAAAACTTCATATGGACACCCAGGGGTCATATAGACCCCAGTGGAGAACCACTGTCCTAAACATTAAGTGTCCTCTGAAGACTACTCCTACCACCACCACCACCACCACCACCAGAAGTAGTAGTAGCAGTAGTAGCAGCAGCAGCAGCAGCAGTAGTAGTAGTAGTAGTAGTAGAAGTAGTAGTAGTAGTAGTAGTAGTAGTAGTAGGCAACTATTATTAGAAATAAACACATCTTGTGTGAGAAGTGCCTTGTTAATCACTGCATGTAGTCAGTGCTGTTACGCAGTGAAAGCAGCCCAGTAACAATAGCTTACAAGAAGTACAATAAACTGAACAATACCAACAATGAAAACAGCAACAACAACAATAATGGTTTCAAATTTTGCCACAAGGCCAGCAATTTTGGGGGAGGGGATGAGTCGATTACATCGACCCCAGTGTTCAACTGGTACTTATTTTATCAAC
>NC_068998.1:10463298-10465057 GCF_001194135.2 Octopus bimaculoides | reverse complement strand
GATTACATCGACCCCAGTGTTCAACTGGTACTTATTTTATCAACCCTGAAAGGATGAAGGGCAAAGTCAACCTCGGCAGAATTTGAACTCAAAACGTAACGATGGGCAAAATACCGCTAAGCATTTCGTCCAGCGCACTAATGATTTTGCCAGCTCAACACCCTAATAATAATAATAATAACAATAATAATAATAATAATAATTTTTTCTACTCTAGGCACAAGGCCCGAAATTTTTGGGGAGGTGGCCAGTCAATTAGATCAACCCCAGTATGCAACTGGTACTTAATCTATCGTCCCCAAAAGGATGAATGGCAAAGTCAACCTTTACAGTATTTGAACTCAGAATGTTAAGACAGATGAAATACCGCTAAGCATTTCACCCGGCATGCTAACGATTCTGCCACCTCACCACCTTCAATAATAATAATCATGATAATAATAATAATGATAATAATAATAATAATAACAACAACAACAACGGTACTGTTGAAGATTGAAATCGTTTGTGACCAATTCAAAATGCTCAGCATACCATTCAAGTCACATGCCACAAGATTGATGCCCTCTAAAATGACAACCAGCAGACGTCCAATTCCTCCAGTCCGTTTGGCTGAGAGAAAGTGAAAAAAAAGATAGAAAGAAAAAAATAGCATGCAAGTAAGGTAGAGGGTAGGTAGGAGAGGCTGAGCCATGCAGGGTGGATTATCAAGCAATGTTTGTGGCATAAAGTTAATAACACATGCAAGAACAATTACATGACGGGTGACATGGTTGATATCCTATTTCGAAATGTCGGAATAATAAATGGTATAGAATGAGATATCTAAGTTCTTGATAACATTTTAAGAGTGTCTGTTTGTTTTTGATCTTGTTATTTTTTCTGTTTAGTTTCTTTTTAACACTACAGTGTAATAAATAATCATATTGCACACATGTACAAACATACAAATATTCATGTTCAAACATGCACACACACACACACACACACACACACACACGCACACACATATATACACATATATATAAACACTTACATACACATATATACCTATATACACAGAGACACACACTCCTAATTTAGTGTTAAATCTGTGTACAAAATTCCACCCCTTCATACCAAACATGCACTAAATGTACAGTCCATAATATATTTCAGATCTATGCAAGGAGCAGGTTCCAAGCGAGGTGAATATGCATTTGCATATATATATATATATATATATCAACTTTAAATAGAGCTCAAAACTGATCCATTGAAAATACTTTATTACAATAATAATAATAATAATAATAACAATGAAATTGACCTATGAACATTTCGATGGAACATCCAGAATGATTAATACATATTATAAAATATTATAAAATATAGGATACTCCATCTCCTCGGGGTCCCATTGTTATTGCTATTATTATTATTATTATTATTAGTAATATACAGCTAATAAAAATAATGTATATATATATATATATATTATTTTGCTTAAAAGAGTTCCAACACTGTCTGTTTTTTATGTTTTATTTATATTCCTGCAGAACTAATGTGGGGTATAGAATATGGAATATACAATATATAATATAATATACAATATATAATATAAAATAAAATAAAAATGGATGGCACCATGAAATAAAGTATTGAATGTAGATGAAATATTGAGTGTTCAATATAAAGGATCAAATATATAAATATATAAATATATAAATATAAATATATATATATAAAGGCGACTCGAGTTTCAGGGCTATTTCCCTTC
>NC_068998.1:10453335-10463230 GCF_001194135.2 Octopus bimaculoides | reverse complement strand
ATTTATATTTATATATTTATATATTTATATATTTGATCCTTTATATTGAACACTCAATATTTCATCTACATTCAATACTTTATTTCATGGTGCCATCCATTTTTATTTTATTTTATATTATATATTGTATATTATATTATATATTGTATATTCCATATTCTATACCCCACATTAGTTCTGCAGGAATATAAATAAAACATAAAAAACAGACAGTGTTGGAACTCTTTTAAGCAAAATAATATATTCCTCTATACACAATCATACAAAAAAATCCACCTTTTTTTGTATTTATTTTTACTCGCATATATATATATATATATATATATATATATATACAAGCAAGGTCGTTTTTCTATTGGCAAGAAATCTTGAAATAAACTAAATAATGACATACATACATACATACATGCTATACCAACAGACAGATACTCTGTCGGTCTATCTGTGGTAAGGGTCTCACATATGTATTACTATAGTGAATTGAAAAACTTCAGTTAACTAGATTTAGCCATATAATTAGATGGCAAGAACTCATGCTAGATACTTAAAATATAAAAATCAAACACACAAACAAACTCAATCAAGAGCTAAAATGAGCCAAGGGGAATAACTCAAATGGGCCAGCACATTGGATATATGAGCCCCTACCATAGTATTTGTATTTAGAAGGAAGAACACCTCTGTGAGGTCATTCACCCCACTCCGCACTCAACCCTGTTTATAGAAATTCACATTTACAGACACTCAAACACTGTGTGGGTTTTATAAATGAAGAAATGAGAAAGGGCTCTATAATTGTTATGATGATGTCTGATACATGCAACGGGGTTAATAAAACACATGCAAACAACGTTCACTGTGCACCTAAAAAAAACAAATGGACAAAAACAGGACAACAAAGTTATTTGATATTAATATTCTTTTTTCTTTTTGAAAAGAGACAAGTGTTATTGAATTCAAACAGATCGGTAAGAAACAAGAATTACATACATTAACAACAAACATAGACTATCTACATCAGTGGTTCTCAACCATTTTTTGGCTGTGGACTCATTTGATTCTCATTTTAATTGGGAAGGCTCTCATAGCCATTCAATGTCTAAAAATATCCCATTATATTTTTATAATTAATTATTAAGAGTTGCTTAAAAATATTTCGATACATCAAAGAAGTATACGCAATTTATTGCAGATAAATTTTAACAAAAACAATTTTATATGGACCTCCAAGGGTCATATGAACTCCCAAGGGTCATATGATCCCCCAAGGGTCATATGGACCCACACAGGTCATATGGGACTTGGTTGAGAACCACTGATCTACATCAGCAACAAATTATCAATGTCCACAATAAACATACAGTATCTATGTCAATAACAAACATAAATTATGCACATTAGTAACAAACATAAATTATGTACATCAGTAACAAGCATAAAATTAATAATCAGTAACAGGTATAAATTATGAAAATTAACTGAATGAGTAAAACTTCTAAATTTTAGATATTACTTCATTGTAAAAACCGAATCATTTTAATTTGTTTATGTTTTTCTAAACGAGTCATTTTTAGTGATTTTCAATTGTTGTGTGTGATACATTTAACCCCTCTGCAATCTCTCACAAAGTTATATGACAATTTGATTCAATTATGGCTTTGATTCAGTCATCATTCAGTATGTTGACCAGAACGTTGGTCATCTTTGAGTGAAAAATCCCCAGAACGGAATTTTTTACACCATTTCTGACACGTGCATTCTGTTAAGCAATCAACACCATATACTTCACATATCTCTTTGTGAGCCTCGACAGCTTTTTTGCCTTTAGGGAAATAAAAAATGCAAAATATGGTGAAAATATTTTGTCTTTGCACTCCATGTTAAAATTGACACTGAACTAACAGGTGTAAACAAAATAACATGCAATTTGCTTCTAAAGTAAGCAAAAAGTAATGGCTATCAAATGTCAAAAGAAAAAAAATCATAAGATCATAGTCATGGCGAATTCCATTGTTGCATAACTGGCCTATTTAAAGGCACCCTTTAATTGTTGGCTGATATACTGTGCTTGTGAAAATCTGGTGAACCAAGTGAAATTTTAGCCATGACCATGCCAGTGCCACCTGACTGGCACGTGTGCCAGTGACACATAAAAAACACACTTCATGCATGGTCGATGCCAGTGCTGCCTGACTGGCACCCATGCTGGTAGCATGTAAAAAACACCATTCGAGCATGGCTGATGCCAGTGCTACCTGAATGGCACCTGTGCCAGTGGCACGTAAAAAAGCACCATTCGAGCATGGATGATACCAGTGCTGCCCGACTCTCAGAGTGGTTGACATTAGGAAGGGCAGCCAGCTGTAGAAACCTTGCTAAATCAGATTGGAGCCTGGTGCAGCCTCCCGGCCTGCCAGTTCTCAGTCAAACCGTCCAACCCATGCCAGCATGGAAAGTGGACATTAAACGACAACAATGATGATGATGATGATGATGATGATGGTGATGATGATTGCCATATCACCAGACTCTTAAATTCAACTGAATTCTTGGACCTTGGATGCCATATATTACTCTCAAGAATTAAAACTATCGTGATTTCAAAAGAGTTTGAACTATGGGACCAAACCTAGAACTTCTTAACCTCATGCTCGTATAACTTATATTATAAGAACTGAAGAAAACTTAAAATCTTGTTAGTACACGATCAAGAGCCCTCATCAACTTGGGGTTTTAGGCTAACACAACATCTATGGCAATACTGAGTATGTTCACACCACCATAACAGATTCATAGGTTTTAATAGATTCCACACTTTAAGCTAAGCCTTTTGCTATTTACTTTCACAAATTTTCTTAGCAACATAAAAAAATACATTTAAACTAAAGTTATGCAAGAAAAGCGGGGAAAAATATTTAAATTACCTTGTTTTATTCTACACATACAATGGAATTCTTCCTACTCTTGAGTAGTTGGCTGGCTGACTAAACATTCTAGAAGGGGCATTTAAATAACCCTGCCAAAGAATTTGAAGATATCTACTTCCTATGTTAAAACTAATCCAAAGTGAAAATGATCTGGAGAGTTGAACAGGAAATGAGATGGGAGAAACAATCTAGAAACAGATAAAGCCTGCCATCTTGCAAAAGCTTTTGAAACTTAATCTCGAAATCTTAAATAATAACGTCTAATCAAATTCATGAATAATTTTTCTGCTTTAGCTTTATCAATAATAATAATAATAATAATAATAATAAGTGCTTCTCTGATGCTGAAAGGCAGCATTGGACAAAACATCTAGTTACAAGAGTCATCTTAATTCCACCATCCTCAGCACAACGACCAAAGACTGACAGATGGATAAGAAGGAGTGAGAGGAGAGATTGGAAGAGAGAGAGAGAGAGAGAGAGAGAGAGAGAGAGAGAGTTATGTAATGTATGGATTTGTATGGCATTCAAGTTTAACAAATAAAAACCATTATTCAGCATGGATTATAAAATACTGAAGAAGATTGTACTGAAAATTGGCAACTGTTTAAAATATAACAATAAAAAGATTGTGTGAATGTATGGGTTTGCGTGCATCTGTGTGTGTGTGCACATGCACACATGCAACATTGTGCAATAAGATATATCTTGAGAATCACCGCCAGCAATGTACATATAAACAGATGTAAAAACGATCTGTGTATTTTAATTTCTAACATGGGATTGACAAAGGAAACATAAATGAGATCAATACCTTTCACAATGGATGCCTGAGGAAAGATTATTATATCTTCTGGCCTGGCATAGTGTTAAATGAGGAACCGTAATGCAAAACCAATTGTAGTAGAGCAGTTTTTGAAATAAAACACCAATGGCTCAGGTGGCTCCATCACCCAATTATGTTGTTTGAGGGCAGCATTAAGACAGACACCACCTAGGAACTGAAAACAAGACCTGCAATTTCGTAGGAGGGTGTAAGTCAGTTACATCAGCCCCAGTGATCAACTCATACTTATTTTATCAACCCCAAAAGGATGGAAAGCAAAGCTGACCTCAGGAGAATTTGAACTCAGAGCGTAAAGATGGATAAAATGCTGCAAAACATTTTGCCCAGTGTGCTAACAATTCTGCCAGCTTCCTGCCCGGTCTGTTAAGATTTTTTTCATTTTCCTTTGTGCCAGCTCGCCATGTTCATCGTATGATTACAATAACCACTATGCTATATGCTTCTATGTATATATATATATATATATATAAAGGTATCTAAGAGATAACCACCATGCTCGATATAGCAGCCAAAACTTGACTCTAAAACATTAAATGTTCATACAGCACCAGGAGAGAATATATATATATATATATATGTGTGTGTGTAATGTAATGTCCTACTAACTTCACTTGTGGTAGAACTATCCCTAAAGATTTCAACAGATGGAGAGAGGAAATAGGCATAAAACCCAGTATAGTACAGCTCCTGAAAACAGTGTTATTAGGGACAGCTAGGATATTTAGGAGGGTTCTTGGCATCTAAGGTTACTTATTGTTGCTCAATGTTAGGAATTTTTCTTCTCCAGCAGTTTAATCTGTTGTGCATATATGAAATGGTAATAATGATGATGATGATGATGATGATGATGATTGTCCTGACACAGTACCAGTCACTGGTTCTCATGGCTTCTGATCTTAACTGATTGGAAGTGTTATCATGTACATTGTTTTGTCATGATATAAAAAAATGGGTTGCAGCGAATATTCTGCTCAATACCACAGATCTGCTTGTCAGTTGAATGACCTTAACCAGTTGAACAGGTCCTTTGGTGCCTGACGATATGTGCATCTCTGATCATGAGCAGAAGTAGTAGGCAAACATCATAGCCATGTGTTGAGAGGAATTCTTTGGGATTTGAATAATTCACCTTTGGAAACATGGGTGTTTCGTTTAACATCCTTAAACAAACCTTATTCAAGGACCACTGAGAGGGATGGGCTACTTGACCTGAAGAAAATTCTAACTGGGCCCCCACCTGCAAGGTCATGCGCTGTTTATCTTGATATGAAATCACCATGTCACGCACATATGGTTGTGATGCATGTGACTGGTGTACCCTTATCAGACAGGTAGTCTTGATGGGTTTACTGGGCTTCATATATTTGTACCCCAGTGTTACGTTGATGGCATGCACTGCTCTCTCACTCAATAATAATAATAATAATAATAATAATAATAATAATAATAATAATAATAATCCTTTCTACTATAGGCACAAGGCCTGAATGATAACAACAACAACAAAAAAAACAAAAAAAAAACAATGACAACGATATGCACTAAATTATTTTAGCTAAGGTATGTCAAACAATTATGACGTTAAGAGGTTATTCTAATAACTGCACTCTTTATGCAAAATAATAATAATAATAATAATAATAATAATAATAATAATAATAATAATAATAATAATAAACAAAAAGATCTTGTGTGCTAGTGTAAGAAATAATCTAATTAACATTAACAAAACAATAAATATACAAGACATGATTAACTGACTAATTAAGCATTTCAATGTAAGAAATCTTTAATTAATTTTGACAAATTCAAGACAGAGAAAAAAAACAACAAATAAACATAATGAATAATAAATAAGTAGATTGACGAAAAAGAAATTGAATGATGAAAAATAAGAGATTTAAGTTGTGATGTGGTAACTATAGCAACCATATTTACAAGGAGAAAAAAAAAATCTATGTGAATAACGTATTAAATAGAGCTAAAACAGCAATAACATCCAGAAAGCAATTTATGTGAGTGTTTGTCAGTAATATATAAAAACAAAACAGATACAGATATACATAAATATATATATATATATATATATATATATATATACACACACAAAAACAAAACATGTACAAAGGTCAAGACATAGCAATTCTAAATGACCATTCTAAACCAATGACCGGTGGAGGTCATCGGTGTAACTTTTGCAGTCTTCGTGCAGCGGAACTGCAAAGGTGAGGCAGCAGAAAGCTGACTTGTCTTACCATTGCCGTGACTGGAAGCGCAAAGATTGATGCCCTCTTGCAGTATGACAAGGAGGCGCCCAACGGTGCGTGAACGTCTCGGAGCTACGGAAGAACAGGTGACAGACAGATGAAGGTAATGAACAGAAATGGTGGGATGAAATGTAGGGGAGTGGTGGGGTGGGAGATAAGAGAAAACAGGAGGCAATGGTAACAACAACACAAACCACAAAGCAGATATAGCAGAAACAAAATAATAATAATAAAAATAACAATAATAATAATTTTTTCTATGATAAGCACAAGACCTGAAATTTGTGGGGAGGGGGCTAGTCAATTTCATCGACCCCAGTATTTAATTGGTACTTATTTCATCAACCCCAAAAGGACGACAGGTAAAGTCGACCTCGTTGGAATTTGAACTCAGAACGTAAAGACAAATGAAATATTGCTAAGCATTTTGCTCGGCATGCTAACAGCTCTGCCAGCTTGCCAATAATGATATTAGTAATGCTTTCAAATTTTGGCACAAGGCCAGCAAGTTTGGAAAAGGGGATAAGTCGATTACATCGACCCCAGTGTTCAACTGGTACTTATTTTGTCAACTCCAAAAGGATGAAAGGTAAAGTCAACCTTGATGGAATTTGAACTCATGAAATACAGCCAAGCATTTTGTCCGGCATGCTAACAATTCGGCCAGCTTGCCAATAATGATGATAATAATGCTTTCAAATTTTGGCACAAGGCCAGCAATTTTAAGGGAGAGACTAAGTCGATTACGTTAACCCCAGTACTTGACTGGTACTTTATTTTATCAACCCTGAAAGGATGAAAGGCAAAGTCGACCTTAGCTGAATTTGAACTCAGAATGTAAAGAGCTAGAACAAATACTAGAAGGCATTTTTTCTAAAGCTCTAATGATTCTGATAATCCAGTAATAGGTGAGGACAAGAATTTCACCCATCTGAAAAGAAATTTCTGAAATAAATATTTAAAAAAACAATACCAAAAATATGCAAGAAGTATATTAATATTTTAAGCAAGGAATATATTAATAAATACAAATATTCTATAAATCATATAAACTTCATACACACAGACACACACACACAAATACATACAAACACAAATACACACACACACACACACAAATACACACACACAAATACACACAATCAAACACACACAAATACATATATATATATATATATATATATATATATATATATATATATCTTGGAGCAAAAAATTTAGTTATCTTGGACACATCCATAGCTTGTAGATTTCATATTAACAAAAATTCATAATAAATTTTATATATATATATAGAGAGAGTGTATCTGTATTTGTACCAGTCTCCAATCACAACTCAACAACCGGTGTTGGTATGTTTATGGCCCCATAATTTAACAGTTCTGCCAAAGGGACCAATAGTGTAAGTACAAAAATATTAAAGAAAAATAAGACCTTGGTTTCATTTGCTTGCTAAGACCCTTTAAGTTGGTGTCACAACATCAACACAATCCAATGATTGAAACGATTGAAAGATAAAAGATTTCTCAATGAAATCTTCCCTGACATTACAGGCCAGATGCACCTTAGCATTCTGGGATACATCAGTTCATCCATCATTAGTCATGAACAAAAGAAAATGCCAACAGCCCCTTACTGAGGTAAGCAGGGTAGACTTCAGAAATGTCAAGCATTCTCTTTCAGTCTTTCTCTCTTCCCCACCTCTCTTTCCCTCCTCTGTTCACTCCCCTATCTTCTTGTTTGTAATTCATTCTTTCTTAATGTACCTCTCTTTAACTCATCATTTCTCAGACTGTCTCAGCCTCTCTCTCTTTCACATACACAAACAAACTCATATCACTTATCTCTCGCTAGCTTCTTGTTTGTGAATCATTCTCTCTCGCTTCCCTTTCTTTCTAAATTCCTTATATCATTTTTTCACTTAAAAAATTCACAAAATGAAAATCAACAACAAAAAAATAATCTCAAAATATTTACTCAGCCTAGAAGCCTGAAAAATAAAATTCAACTTTAATACATATCTGCATTAAAATAAAATAAAATAAAATAAAAATATAAGTGAAAATACAATATCACATCCAAAAATAACTGCATAAAAATATATATATTGCAAGTTAAATACTTAAGTTTAACAAAAACAAACAAAAAACTGCTTCTACATATTCAGTACCCAAGTAATGTCGAATACCTCTGTTAGTGTAATATACTTACACACAAAAGCAGTGGAGAAATCTCAACGAAAGCTCAAAATATCTAGAGATGAAATATTCAGTTTATAGGCGAGGCATGGCTGTGTGACTAAAAATCTTGTGTAGCAATCACTTGGTTTTAGGTTTGGTTCCACTGAGAGGTACCTTGGGCAAGTGTCTTCTACAAGAGTTGTGGCCTGGCAAATGCCTTGAGAGGGAATTTGGTAGACAGAAACTGTTTGGAAGCTCATCGTATATGAATCTTTATATAATGTTTTGCCTTTTATTTATTTCAGTCACTTCACTGCAGCCTTACTGAGACAGCACCTTTGAGGGTTTCAGTCAAATGAATTGACCTCAGTACATTTTTTTCCCTTAAAGCTTGGTACTTATTCTATCAGTCTCTTATAACCAAAGCGCTAAGTCATGGGGATGTGAAAAAAAACCCACACCAGTTGTCAAGTGGTGGTGGGGAACAAATACAAAGATACAGATATACATGTGTATATGTGTGTGTATATATATATATATATATATATGTATATACACACACACACACACATATATATATATATATATAGGAGAATATACAAATAATAACAACAGACGAGGACAGGTGGTGTAAATAACAAAAGTATATATTAGTATGACGCTCGGGAATACGGAAAGTCTTTGACGTTTCGAGCTACGCTCTTCAACAGAAAGAATACGGAGACAAGGAGAAAAACACGGAGAAAAAAAATTGAATAGTGTTCAGTCAACGGTATATATATATATATATTCATACTAGGGTCGTTTGTAGAGGTCTCAGACCAGCAGTGTTTGGGGACTGAAGATACACCGTAAGGCTAAACCCCTTATGAGTGAGAAAACCAGGGTAACCCCATAAACTGGCCTACCTCACTATAATATATACATATATATATATATATATTTATAGGTATGGTGATGCAGACAAGAAGAATAGAAGTCAAAATATGAGTCACTCTGTTGCTTCTATCAATATATATATAAAAATACAATAGGCTTTTTTCATTTTCCATCTAGAAATCCATGCACAAAGCTTTGGTCAACCCAAGGCTATAGAAGACAAAACTTGCCAAAGGTGCCACACAGTGGGACTGAACCCCAAACCATGTAGTTGGGAAGCAAACATCTTACCGTACAGCCACATGCATGAGTGTGTGCGTGTGCAGCAATGTTTGTTGTGTTTATAATTGACCACTGCTTGAGAGTTAGTGCTGGTTTCTTTATGTCCCCGTAACTTAGCAGTTTGGCAAAAAATATATATATCAATACAGTAAGTACTATGCTGGAGTCAATTTGGGTGGCTAAAGAAGAGCAGTGTCTCTTGGAAAGGTCATAGTCTAATGACCGAAATAAAATAAATAGTTAAAAGGAAAAGACAGAAATAAACTAACAGCAACAAAAAAATAGCTGAGTTGTTAGAGCATTGCATATGAAGGACTTGTGGTTCTCTGAGTTCAAATCTTGCTGAGGTCAACTTTGCCTTCCACCTACCCAGGTGTCAAAATGGTCAGACACTACAAAATGTGTTGAGTGCTCTTCTCTTTAATTTATTTACATCTCTCTTCTCTCTCTCTCTCTCTCTCTCTCTCTCTCTCTATATATATATATATATATATATATATATATATATATATA
>NC_068998.1:10450219-10452293 GCF_001194135.2 Octopus bimaculoides | reverse complement strand
TATATATATATATATATATATATATATATATATATATGCATGAATGAGTGTGTGAGTATGTGTTTGTGAGTGTGTGTGTATGTGCAAATGTATAAGTGAATGTATATGCGTATATATGAATGAGTGAGAGTATACAGTAACTAAAACTTCAAACATATGCATACAAATTCATCTAATTATTTTTAAAATGCTACACAAATTCTTCTATAAGCCACATTTATTTCGCCATAAAAATCTAACTATAATTAACGCACACCCATTGGCAGAGAGAAAGTGTGCTTGCTTACGTGCCTGTGTATATGCATGCCCAGATATAATAACCAGCTTCAAACATTTGAATATATGAATTTATAATAATTTATAAAATATTTCTATAAAAAACACATTCTTTATACGATGTTCAAATACTTCTTTGAAGATTTATATAATACGAGGGAGGCCCAGGAAGACATGGGATGAAGTATCGAGGGCTAATCACAAAATGCTGAACCTTACGAAGGAGATGACAGAGGACCGAGATATGCGGCGCATTGTTGTACTCAAGATAAGCTGCCCACCACAACAGAATTGATATCTGGAAACCAAGGTGCCAAGTAGAATGCAATGGTGTTGCTGGTGCCATTGTAAAGCGCAAGGGCATTGGTGCCACAATTAAAAATGCACCGGTGATGATGTCATGTAATAAGCATTGGAACTGGTACCTTATAGAAAGCAATGGTGCTGGTGCCACATAAAAAGCACTGGTTCTGGTGCCACATAGAAAACACTAGTGATGGTGCCACATGGAAAACACTGGAGTTGGTATCACATAAAAAGTGATATGTGCCATGTGAAAAGCGCCGGGTACACTCTGTAAAGTAGTTGGCATTAAGATGGGCATCCAGTTGTAGAAACCAAGCCACAGCAGACTACAGAAGCTGGTGCAGCTCCTGGTCTAGAAGGAGGAGGAAGATGTGGTACAAAGATGGTGGTGATAGTGGTGGCATTGCTTCTGCTGATGATGGTAGTGATGGTGATGGTGGTGGGTGGGTGGGTGGTTGAGATGATGATGATGGTGGTGGTGGTGGTGACAATGATGATGTTGATTATAATGAAGATGACAAATAATTCATGTCAATATTGTTTATTCTCCCATAAAATATGTACTCATAGTAGCTGCAGTGATGGTGATGGTAGTGGTGGTAGTAGTAGCAGTGGCTTTGATCCTTATGGTGATGATGATGATGATAACAATGAAAATGATGATGATGATGATCATGATGATGATGATGATGATGATGATGATGATGATCCTGATGGTGGCGTTGATGATGATGATAATGCCAACAATAATAACAATGATGATACTTACAATAATGATGGTGATGATGATGGTGATAACAATGATAATGATGATTATAACAATAATGATGATGATGAGGATGATGATGATGATAACAATGATGACAGTGATGATGATGATTATAACAATAATGATGATGATGATGATGAGGATGATGATGATGATAACAATGATGACAATGACGATGATGATTATAACAATAATGGTGATGATGATGATGATAACAATGATGCCAATGATGATGACGATGATGATGATGATGATGATGAAGAATGTGATAATGATATTCCTCGTCTATAATAACTCTTGTCTATATGTTGTCCCCCCCCCCTCCATAAAGCGTACACAACAAAGGGTTGCACAGAAAGGTGAGGCCTTTATTTTCTTGCTTCAATAGACCTTCAGCTAATGTGTAATACACACCAATTACACGCTGGTGCATGTTGTATATTGTGTGATACGCGTTGTGAGAGCGAAAATTACTGGAGAGGTATGGGGCAGAGAGAGGTGAGGGGGGGGGGGCAAGCACAACAAAACAAAATTGCAGGGGAAAAGAAAACACCTGTAATATAATTACACACAGACGCATACACAGGTACACGTGCACACACACACACACACACACACGTACATATACACATACAGCATATACACAGCCACATATATATACACACTCACACTTAGGAGCACTTTGAATGCAAAACTATGCATGTATATATATATATATATATA
>NC_068998.1:10444605-10447105 GCF_001194135.2 Octopus bimaculoides | reverse complement strand
ATGTTGGTCAGTCCAGGGTGTAGTTCATATGCTTCAGTGAGCAGCTGTTTGGAGCAGAAAAATCTGGGAAACCCTCACTGAACAAAACCAGATGACTAGCGTTAAGGAAAAGAACACTAGTGTAGTCACTACCACCACCATCACCACTACCATCACCATAATCGCCATCATCATCATCATCATCACCACCACCACCAACAACAACTACCACCACCACACCTTCCTCCTCCTTCTCTTCCTCCTCTTCCTCCTTTGCTCTCCATCTCTCCTTACTCTCTTCCTCTTTTGCTCCCCATCTCTCCTCACTCTCCCATTTTTCCTCCCTCCTTTTCTCACACTCTCCTGCCTCTTCAATTCTATCTCTCCCTCCTTTGCTCTCCATCTCTCCTTACTCTCTCCCTCCTTTGCCCTCCACCTCTCCTTACTCTCTTTATCCTTCGCTCTCCATCTCTCCTTACTCTCTTCCTCCCCTTCCCTCTCTTCTTTTCTCTCACTATTAAACTGTTGCAAGCCTGTTATTTTTACTCAGTACACATTGAAACCCAGGAGAAGCTTCCACACAATCTTCCTCCTCTGATTAAACCATCAAAAGAAAAAAAAAAAAAAAAAAAAAAAAAAAAAAAACAGAAAAACCCCCAACAAAAACTAAAAACCAAAACATGAGCTCCATTCTGTGTGTCATATATAAATGGAAAAGTTCAAAACGTGATATTTTAAAACAAACAGCCACATACGTAGTGGAATGTTCTGCAGTCATCGTAGGAGAGCCCTCTTCATGACATAAATAGAAATGACAGGAAGGTACTGGCATACATATACGTGCACATATGCACACAAATATTCAGACACACACACATATGTGTGTAGAAATGTGCATGCATATGTGTCGAAAAACACATGCACATACATGTAGAAACATACAAACATACATGTAGAAACACACACACATACACACATACATGTAGAAACACAGATGCACATATGTGCAGAAACATACACACACAACACACACGCACACACAAACACATGCACACACACACACAACCACACACATACATGTAGAAACACACACATACGTGTAGAAACATATACACACACACATACATGTAGAAACACTAACGCACACACACGTGTAGAAACACTAACACACACAGAACCACACATACATCTAGACACACTCACACACAAACACATACATGTAGAAACACACATGCAAATACACACATACATGTGGAAGCACACAGACAAACATACACACATCCATCACATTCATACAGACACACACACACATGCACACACACACACACACAATTACACATGTACACACAAAAATGTACAAGCACGTACATCACACACATGCACGCACTAACACATACACACACAAACGCACAAATACATTCACACAGATGTTAGAAACATGCACACAAACACCCACGTATGCACAAACACACATATATATATATATGCACACAAATACAATCACATGCACCAATGCAATTCTTGAGCACATGCACAATGGTAAGATTGACATCATAGCTTCAAGGAAACCGAAAATGTCATCAAAAATGTAAAGAAACAAATAGTTATTACGTCAATGATATGTAATACGGGTTTCAACTTTTGGCACAAGGCCAGCAATTTTGGGGGGAGGGGTAAGTTGATTACACCAATCCCAGTGTTCAACTGGTACTTAATTTATCAACCCCCAAAAGGATGAAAGACAAAATCGACCTTGGCAGAATTTGAACTCAGAACATTAAGACACTAACAATTCTTGCTGCCTTATAAGATGGTAATATTGGTTTCAAATTTCAGCACAAGGCCAGGAGCTTTTTGGGGGTGGGGGTGGTAGTCTAAGGCAATGGTTCCCAAACTTTTTTGGCCTGCTGCCTTCTTGACACCAAGGCCACATTTCTAATGCCCCCACCCCAACTCACCATCACAAACACAGACTTCTTTCTGAAAGCAAATTCAAAGCAACTGTATTTCATAAATGAAACTTAACCCAATGAACCCATTATTTTGTTGTTTTTACATGAATCGCCACCCCATTATCGCCCCACTTTTCTTCAATGTCCCCTTGCAACTTTCCCCTGCCCCCAGGGGAACAATACCATCCACTTTGGGAACCACTGGTCTAACGTGATTAAATTGACCTCCAAGCTCAACTGGTACTTACTTTGTTGACCCTGCAAAGGATGAAAAGCTAAGTCAGCCTTGGCAGAATTTGAACTCGGAATGTAAAAATGGATGAAATGCCGTTGAAATTTGTGGGGAGGGGGCTAGTTGATTACATCGCCCCCCAGTTCTCAACTGGCACTAATTTTATCGACCCCAGAAGGATGAAAGGTAAAGTCGACCTCGGTGGAATTTGAACTCAGAACATAAAGGCAGACGAAATGCTACAGAGCATTTTGTCCAATGTGCTAATGCTTTCAACTAAAGGCACAAGCCCTGAAATTTAGGAGGAGGAGATTATTCAATTACATCACCCCCCCCC
>NC_068998.1:10441185-10442827 GCF_001194135.2 Octopus bimaculoides | reverse complement strand
TATATATATATATATATATATATATATATGTATGTATGTACGTATGCAGGCAGACATACATATAAACACACACACATATAATTGCTTCTGGCAGTAAGTTAAATTGGCACTTAAAGAATTATGTGATGCCAAAACCATCTTTGTAGTAGTTGTTGTTGCTGTTCTATAGCTCCAGGTCAACACTGATTGAGCAGACACATGGTCAAAGACATTCCGGCCACAACTGTCCTGTCTATTTATGGACCTATCTAGACTACGTTATCCAATGTGCATTCCTCCCATTTTTAAGACTACCAAACGTGATCCAATGATAATTTGGCTGCTACTTATAGCAAGATCAAACAACCACAGAGATGGTTCCTCATTAGTGCTGAGGTAGTGGTGTAGTGGTTGTAGTCGTTATTGTAGCAGGTTTGTAGTTGTATTTGTTATTGCTATTGTTGGTTGTGGTAGTGATAGTGTTGGTAGTGGTGGTGGTGGTGGTGGTAGTGGTGGTGGTGGTGGTGGTAGTGGTTGTAACATCACTCATCCCAGATCAGTCCTAATTGAGCCGAAGTCATGATCAAAGGCATTCCAGCCATCTTAACTTCAGTCATAGAATAAAACTGAAGTTCTACAAGCTGTATGAACCCTTGTCTTTTAAAAATGCTTGGGGGGTGGTTTTTCAGGGAGATTTAACAACTATTTCTAGCAGGTCAAGCAGCCACTAACAACAACAACAACAACAACAACAACCACATCAATGTTCTTATTGTTGTCATTGATGCTGTTGCATGCATTGTTGTTGGTGTTGTAGGCATTCCACCTATGACCATCCATCCTAATTTCAGTCATAGAATAACGCAGAGCTATAAACTGTGCATACCCTTTCCTTTGAAAGATGCATGGCTGTGATTTTCAGGGAGATTTCACTTCTATTCCTAGTGACACCCTGTCAGTTATAATTACAAGGGTTTCAGTTGAACAGCCCCTATGTATGTGTGTAACGCACAGTTTAAACCTGTCGGTTGACAATCATCTGTTCTATGGTAAATAATATGCAAAGACTATAATTGTAGACAATGGGGTAAAGTGGGTTAATGTATATAAAGACTATAATTGTAGACAATGGGGTAAAATGGGTTTTGTTGTTGTTGTCATCGTCACCATATTTGTTCTCCTTACTGTTATCAGTGTTGTGAAATAAAACCAGTTTTTACCTGTCGTTGGCATTTCCTGCTTTCAAATTGTAAGTTTGGTTGATGTGGCATAACTGAAAGTGACATGGTGTGTCGTATTCTCCATCTGTCCCTGTCTTCAACATCACTTCATTCAAAAAGATAGGCTGCAAATAAACAAATGAAACAAAGAACTCAATACTTATGGAGCAGCACTATTATAATTCTGAGTACCAAAATCTGTAGAAAAGAAAAAAATAAACACGGTTGTGTGGTAAGAAGCTAGCTCTCCAACCTCAAGGTTCCGGGTTCAGTCCCACTGCATGGCACTTTGGGGAAGAGTCTTGTACTAAAGCCTCAAGCCAACCAAAACCTTATTAGTGGATTTGGTAGAGGGAAACTGAAAGAAGCCTGTCATATATCTATATATATATATATATATATATATATATATTTTTATGTGTGTGTGTGTATATGTGTGTGTG
>NC_068998.1:10438703-10440069 GCF_001194135.2 Octopus bimaculoides | reverse complement strand
AGCTTATGAGAGGCCCAACTTCACATTGAGGACCTAGGATGATTTTTTTTGAGACATTTCTTATATGCCATAAATTACGATAAATTTAAATAACTGCAAAATGTTTTGTCCAATACTCTACTAAATTTGCAAATCCTCGGCCACTGCCACCACCACCACCATCACTGCCTCAGTCAGGCAGTTCTTGTATTATTCCAAATAATGTAAATGAAATTATTCATGGTAGAAATGGTACTAAGAAGGGTAAAATTATCAACTGTCTGAATGGAAAAAAAATCATTATAAAATGTCAAAAATACAAGTTTAACAAAAAAAAAAAAAAAGAAATTCCTCAAATATTTAAGAAAGTAGCTTTCCTTACCATTTTGTACATACGAAACTGTGCTTTTGACTTGATGTTGAAGGTAAAGCTATTGCGACTGGATCCTTGCGGTTGTGCAAGTAGTAGGAAATCATTGAAGAGGAAACCAACCAGCTCCTTGTTGCTCTTAGCCTGAAAAAGCCACAGCGAGGTTTGTGTCAATGTATCATTACAAAAGCATTCATGTGTACACAGGCAAACATCTCTCTGTTTGTCTTTCTCTCATGCTCTCTCTCTATATATATATAGTCTGTTTCTCACATTCACCTTGTGCTTTGACCTAACATCTCACCCTTCCTCTCTCCCATCCCAGATGAGCAAGCCATGCGTTCACCTCTTCAGCAAAACACTTGCTCCTTCCTACCTATCATACTCAGTTGAGCGGGGGGTTTATCTTGCAGGTAACTTGGTGGCTTCACCGGTGCTGGTGCCACAAAAACAAAAAAAGCACCTAGTACATTCTGTGACATGGTGGACACTAGGAGGAGCATCCAACCATAATAACCACACCAAAAGCAAACATTGGAACATGGGGCAGCCTTCAGGCTTGTCTGTTCATGTTCAACAGCCAACCTATGCCAGTATGGAAAAGGGTACATTAAATAATGATGATGATGATATATATATATATATATATATATATGAATAATTGCAGCATGGAAGGTGTTTATAAGCCATTTAAGAAACACGCAAAAACTGTTAGAGTCACTTTAACATTTAAATTTAATTTGCCAAAATATTTTCGGTGCTTTGAGACCACGACCTCTTCACTGACAAAATTCTGTGCTGCATCTCTCTCTTTACTCTTTTACTTGTTTCAGTCATTTGACTGCGGCCACGCTGGAGCACCACCTTTTAGTCGAGCAAATCGACCCCAGAGCTTATTCTTTGTAAGCCTAGTACTTATTCTATCGGTCTCTCTTGCCGAACCACTAAGTTACAGGGACATAAACACACCAGCATCGGTTGTCAAGCGATGTTGGGGGGACAAACATAGACATACAA
>NC_068998.1:10416028-10438663 GCF_001194135.2 Octopus bimaculoides | reverse complement strand
TATATATATATATATATATATATATATATATATATGTATATATATATATATATGACGGGCTTCTTTCAGTTTCTGTCTACCAAATCCACTCACAAGGCTTTGGTCAGCCCGAGGCTATAGTAAAAGACACAGTGGGACTAAACTCGGTACCATGTGGTTGGTAAGCAAGCTACTTACCACACAGCCACTCCATATATCATCATCGTCATCATCATCATTTAATGTCCGCCTTCCATGCTGGCATGTGTGGACAGTTTGACAGGAGTGGCCGGGCAAAAGACTGCACCATACTTCTGTGTCTGTTTTCATATGGTTTTTATGACTGGATGCCCTTCCTAATATCAACCACATACATACACACACACACATAAAATATGCATACACGGACATATGCACATACACACACACACACACATTTACAAAGCTAAGTCAGAGAAGTTAACATCAGAGTGCTTACCTTGTATAAAGTACCAGAGTGTAAGAATTTTCTTGGTCCCAGACAATTGGTGACAGAATTAAAAGTTAATTTCTGCAAAAGAAAAGAAACATTGGAAGTTATAAAGACGAGAATCCAACTTATTAAAAGTTGATATTGAGGAACAAGTGAGGAACAATAATATAAACATGTGTGTGTGTGTGTGTGTGTGAGAGAGAGAAAGAGAGAGTGCGTTTGTGTGTAGATTTGTCTAATTTTCTCTTTTTCTCCTCTCTCTCTTATCCTACATAGACACACATATATACATGCATGTGTGTAAGTAAGTGTATATGTGCATGTGCGCATATATATATATATAGGAAGGAAGGAAGGAAGGAAGGAAGGAAAAGAAAGAAAGAAAGAAAAGAAGGAAGGAAAGGAATGAAAGAAAGGAAGCATGCAAAGGAAGAAAAAGAAAGAAAAAAGAACGGAAAGGAAGAAAAGAAAGGAAGCAAGCAAAGAAAGAAAGAAAGAAAGAAAGAAAGAAAAAAGAAAGAAAGAAAGAAGATAGAAATAAAGAAAGGAAGGAAGAAAGAAAGAAAGGAAGAAAGAAAGAAAGAAATAAAGAAGAAAGAAAAAAAGAAAGGAAGAAAGAAAAAAGAAAGAAAGAAAGAAAGAAAGAAAGAAAGAAAGAAAGGAAAGAGAGAGAGAGATAATACTACTGCAGGTGGGTCTAAGAACTGGCCAGCAATATAAACAGGTTTAATGTTTTTAAGACTATAAATAATGCTTCAAGTACTCTTCAGTGAAATTTGCATTGGACGAAGAATATCTTCAACAAGGAAATGGATAAAGTATCAAAAGAAAAAAACAAAATAATGATAGAAAAAACAGAGTATCAAATAAGTTTGCTAAATAACTGATAAGATTAGATAAAGAAGCTAATAAGATAAAGCATACAAGATATCGTTCCTGTCTCGTAGATATTATGAATTATATCATCATCATCGTTTAACGTCCGCTTTCCATGCTAGCATGGGTTGGACGATTTGACTGAGGACTGGTGAAACCAGATGGTTGCACCAGGCTCCAATCTGATCTGGCAGAGTTTCTACAGCTGGATGCCCTTCCTAATGTCAACCACTCAGAGAGTGTAGTGGGTGCTTTTACGTGCCACCAGTCCTTTTGGATGATGATAATAATAATAATAATTGTCTCTAACATAAGCACAAGGCAAGCAATTTTTGATAGCAGGGTTAATTAATTTTATTGACCCCAATACTCGACTGGTACTTTATCAACTCTGGAAGGATAAGATGCAAAATTGACTTTGGTGGGATTTGAACTGACATCATAAAGAGTCAAAACAAACATTGAACTCAGAACATTAGGGTGAGCTTATTGCTGAGCCACATAGACCACTGCATGAACTTACACCGTTTCAAACTGGATTCCCTTCCTCCCATGTTAAGTGACTTACTGTAAAATTAAAAGAAAAAAGACTGAAATGAGGTGAAAGTACGTACTTCATCCAAACCTTCACAGAGTACATTCTGCTGGATCCATTCTAGATCGTTGGAGTTTTCCTTCTCTCGCACTCCTTCATTCACTTGGCTACATAGTTCTTCAGCTTTTGCTAAGGCATCGACCAGATGCAAATGGTCAGGGTGATCTTCTGGGGTGTGTTTCAAAATCTAATCAAAACAATAAAAAAACATTAGACATGATTAGACAATGTATAATCTCTAGTATCATCATGAAATGTCCATATTTCATGCTAACATAGATTGAACACTTTGACAGGATTCAATGCGTCCAAGGACCACATTGTGCTCCAGTATATGCTTTGGCGTGGTTTCTACAGCTGGTCACACTTTTTAACACCAGCCACTTTATAGCACGGACTGGGTGCTTTTTCTATGCCACCTGCACTATTGATGTCACCATGCAGCTTGCAGGACTACAAACCCTGGGCAAGGTAAGCAAGTCAGCTCCATGCTTCTATGAGAAGCTGGGGGAGCAGAGCAGGTTCTTGTAGAGGGATCAATATGGCTACTCAGATTTAGTAGGGGAAAGTGGAGAGAGAGAAAGAGAAAACGATCAGTAGGAACTGCAAGAGATAGAAAAAGGAGGACACCCCAAAACTGAGCAAGATGTCAAGATGGTGTGAGGGTGGTTGCTATGGCATTGAGGTAGATCTGGCCACCCCTGTTAATTGGGGACAAAACCCGGATTTAAAACACTGGATGATGATGATGATGATGATGAGGTGCTAGGGGGCCCCACAAAGCGCAAGGTGAGTAGTGGGTGGGTTTGGCTTGCAAGATTGTACAGGAAGGAGAATGAAGGTATGAGGAGGCAATCTACCAAAACGGGTGAGGCTGAGGGGTGGATAAACAAAGGACCATGAGTTAGGGAAGCTATGATACAGGGTTCTTTTAACACAGACACAGGACATTAAATGTTTTGAGGGAAGGAAGAATCTAGCAGATTCTTTTATTTTTTACTTGCTTCAATCATTGGACTGCCCTGCTGGGGCACCACCTTAACAGGTATAGTTGTGTGGATATGGAGTTTAGTTCAAAACTGCATTGTTCCCTCTAAAAAAGCACCAATCCAAACTCAGGGTTAGTACCGTTCTTTATCATCCCCTAAAAATACAAGCAGCCCCAGTACTTATTTTAAAAGTTTGGTGCAGTAAAAGTGATGTGCATTATCTCTTCTTCCTGAATTAAACCATGCAAAAAAAAAAAAAAAAAAAAGAAGACACATTCCAGCCTTGACCTGACAGGTAAATAAACTGGCTGCCTCGTTAAGATGATGACTTACCTTTTTAAGGAGAAGGGGATACCGAGTTATTCGCTGCATGGGTTTCAGAAGGAAACTACTTAATGGCATTCCTTGACATCGAGGATCTGTGACACATTGCTGTTAACAACAAAAACACAAAGAGAAACAAAACAGTTAATAGATGTAGTGAGAAGCAGGAATCAATGAATACTTAATATTTATTGAATGCTGCAACTGCTTATGCACATAAAACCTTAACAGTGGTGTGGCAAATGTGTGTGTGTGTATGGGTGCATTTTAGAAAGACAAAATGAAGAAGCAAAACATGTAGTATCACTTTAGAGTGTGTAATTCATAATTCAAACATAATTGAGGAGTAGTGAGAGTAAGTAAAGGATTAAGAAATAATGCATAAAGTTCTTCCATGAAAACCTATCTGACCATTAGGAAATGTTACCTTCCTTGGAAACAGGTAAGGGTTGGCAAGAGGAAGGCATCCAGTCATAGAAAATCTGTATCAGTAAACTGCATCCAAACAATACAAACATGGAAAAGAGAACATTAAAACGGCAACGATGATGACGGTGATGATGATGATGATGATATTGATGATGATGAGTATGGTAATGATGATGGTGATGGTGATGATGAACTAACACAAATGTTGGTGCTTACTTTATGAACTTCAACAAATTCTGGAACATCTTCTGTTTTCCGTTGCAAAAGAGACCCTGCATTTAACTGGCAACTGCAGAATCTTATGTAAGGTGATAAATGAGGCAGCTGAAAAGAAAGCATGGTTATATTGTAGTAGGGGACACAATTTTAATTCATTTATATATATATATATATATATATATATATATATAGGTACATTCATATATATATATTTAATTCATTCATACACACACATGTTAGAAGTAAATAGACACCCCATAAAACATCGTTTTCTGTTTATTCTATCTTGTAAAGGTTTATATTTCTTATTAATTGACATTTTTATGTTTCAGGTTCTACATGTGGCTGTTTCATCATGCCATGTACAAAAGAAGCCTTGAAACTGACTGAATTTCAAAGAGGCCGTATTATGGGTCATTCTGAAGGTGGACATAACAAAATCGCAGAAAACCATGGGACCCCACTTTCTACAGTTAATAAAGTGACTGTGCAATTCCCCAGAGTGGGGAAGGAGTCCACATCACGTTGTCCAGATCAACCAGGGCCCTCTGACAGGACCCTTCTCTTTGTTATGAGAAGTGTGGAGGATAATCCTCGTTGCAAGGTCTCTGACATAGCAGAGCAAGTTGATGTCAGTCCCAGAACAGCTGTCAGGTTTCTCCATAAACTTGGTTACTATGGCAGAGCAGGAAGAAGGAAGCCACTTCTTCAACCAGCCAATATCAAGATTGGGCCAGTGAGATGGTGGAGAGGCCATGAGCATTTTGGGACACTGTCATATTCTCTAATAAGTTGAGTGTGGGTCTGGAGACTCTGTGACCAAGAATTTGATGTGAAAAGATTGCAACCAGCAATGAAATACAGCAGCTATTCTGTGATGGTCTGGGGAACAATTTGGAGCAATGGTTGATCAGAGCTGGTGGAATGTGAGGGTATGATAAACTCAAATAAATATGTGTCCATATTGCAGAAAAAATATGAGCAACAAGACGAAACAGTTTGAGCTGACGCTTCAAAATCACTCAAGTAACAGGACACATCCCAGTTTCTGAGTATAGGGATTGGTTGGATAAAAAAATCTGACCAATGGTAACCCATAATCTTGTGAAGTATCTTGGTACCAAAGGAGTTCAGGTGATCCTAGACAGTGTTAGTTGACCGCATGCCACATGGCCACAGTGGATAAGGAAATATCTCGTGGAAATGCAGACCGACTGGGACACAGCTCAGAAGGTCTATCAGGACAACACAAGAAAATACAAACAAATGATGGACGCAGCAGTGCCCTGCAATGACATATGCCCCCATACCTGACCTAACATACAAACACTGATGAGTATTTTTTGTTATGTGCCCTTTTAAAGCCTAGTCAGGCTCATGGGCCCAGTTTCCCGGTTTCTATGGCGTATGTGTTCCCCCCAGCTGGACGGAGCGCCAGTCCATCGCAGCATTACCCAAGAAACAGGAAGAAAGAGTGAGAGAAAGTTGGGGTGAAAGAGTACAACAGAGGTGGGCCCCCCCCCTGCCGGAGCCTCGTGGAGCTTTAGGTGTTTTCGCTCAATAAACACACACAACGCCCGGTCTGGGAATCGAAATCGCGATCCTCCGACCACGTGTTCGCTGCCCTACCCACTGGGCCATTGCGCCTCCGCACTGATGAGTATGGTTAACTGTAAAGTCCATAGCACAAAAGCTCTAGATACAAGGATAAAATCCTGTTTATGCACATGGAATTTTTATATATATATGTATGTACCTTCTTTCTAGAAATCTACAAAAAAAAAAAAACTAAAAAGAAATATTCTTGATAAAAGCTGAAGAACAAAAGAAAAACTTTAGTCAAGATGAGAATGACATTGTTTTAAATAAGATGAAGACAGAACAGAGAGAAAGGAGAGGAATGGAAGGAGGAGGAGAAGGGCTCAGAGGAGACATTTCAATGTTTCTAAACCTGAGAGAGAGAGTGGTAGGAAGAGAAGTAACCGATCAGAGCACTAGACTAGGTTCTTGTTCTTCAAATTGTTTTGTGAAACTTTAATCATCTTAATGGATTATCTTGGTTGAACATATTACAACCGCTTCATTAAAACCGTCTTTGCCGCAATCTAATAATAATACACCAGAATTGGATTAGAATGGCAAATTATGATATGATGAGCAAGCGTCTTTGTCTGCTGCTGCTGCTGCTGTTGGTGTTGTCTAAGCTACAGGTCAATATATATCAAGAGCATTCCAGCTGTGGCCTTCCTGTCTTTGTAAGGAGGATGTTAGTTGGCACTCCGTCGCTTACGGCGACGAGGGTTCCAGTTGATCCGATCAACGGAACAGCCTGCTCGTGAAATTAACGTGCAAGTGGCTGAGTACTCCACAGACACGTGTACCCCTTAACGTAGTTCTCGGGGATATTCAGCGTGACACAGAGTGTGACAAGGCTGGCCCTTTGAATTACAGGTACAACAGAAACAGGAAGAAAGAGTGAGAGAAAGTTGTGGTGGAAGAGTACAGCAGGGTTCGCCACCATCCCCTGCCGGAGCCTCGTGGAGCTTTAGGTGTTTTCGCTCAATAAATACTCACAACGCCCAGTCTGGGAATCGAAACTGCGATCCTACGACCGTGAGTCCGCTGCCCTAACCACTGGGCCATTGCACCTCCAAGGAGGATGTAGGAGCACATTATCTAATGCGTCGGCTGCTATTTCTAGCAATTTGAGCGACCACATGGATCCCCCAATGCTTCACAGTTAGTGTTTACTGCCATGTCAGCCTTGATTGAGCAAACCTTAAAATCAAGGGCATTCCAACCATGAACATCCCATCTATTTCACAATAGACAGGACTCACTACATTACTGAATGTGTCCTTCTTTTTAAAGCTAAGATGACAAGATGCGATTCGAGAGACATTTGGCTGCTTTTTCTAGCAGATTGTATAATTATGTTGTATAATCATTAGCTTGTTGTCGTCATTGTTGTTGTTGTTGTTGGTGGTAGTGGTGGTAGTGGTGGTAGTGGTGGTGGTGGTGGTGGTGGTAATACTATTATTGTCAGTGTTCTCATAGTTGTTACTGTTGTTGTTATTGTTAAGGATGTCATTGTTGCTGTTCGTGAGTTTGGTGTTGTTGTTGTTGTTGTTGTTGATGCGGTTGTGGATGCTATTAATCTTATTGTTGTTCTTCTTCTTATCAATGCTTATGATGACGGTGGTGTTGTCGACAGAAGCAGTCACCATAGAGCTGTTGTGGTATTTGGCCATGTAGGTGGTGGTGGTGGCAGTTGCCATAGAAGTGGTGGTGGTAGTGGTGGTGATAGTGGATGTTCTAAAAATTTCATCTTTTTCACAATAATGCTCAGTGGTATTTTGTGATGGATGTAAAATAAACTCTGTTCTGTCTGGTACAATAAACTTGACATTTCACTGACAATAGCAGTGAGCATGCAGGTGAGGGATGAGGAGGAATAAGAGGAGGAGGAATAAGACAAGGAGGAATAAGAGGAGGAGGAGGAGGAACAAGAGGAGGAGGAGGAACAAGAGGAGGAGGAGGAACAAGAGGAGGAGGAGGAACAAGAGGAGGAGGAGGAACAAGAGGAGGAGGAGGAACAAGAGGAGGAGGAGGAGGAGGAGGAGGAGGAGGAGGGATAGTGGTGCAAGGAGTGAGAGGGTGAGAGGTGAGTGAGAAAATAGAAGGAAGAATATTGGATAAATTTGGTTTTGTTTCTGGTAATTGTAAAACAGCAGGAAGAGAGACAAACAGACAGACAGAAACATAGCTAGACATATGTATAGTTGGATACAAAGGTAGAAAAATGGATGGATGGATTGATGGATGGATGGATTGATGGATGGATGGATTGATGGATGGATGGAGGGAGAAAGAGTGAGAGGCAGACAGACAGACGTTTACATAGGTAGAGATAGACAGATAGTTAGACATATGCATAGTTGGACACAAAGGTAGAAAAATGGATGGATGAATGGATAGGTAGTGGGGTAGTTAAATAAAAAGAAAGAAAGAAAAAGGTAGACAAATAGACAGACTGACAGACAAATAGATTGATGGATAGACAAAGACATGCAGACAAGACCGAATTGATAAGTAGATAGATTGATAGATAGATTTATAAATGAACAGATAAACATATAAACAGACTGGTAGACAGATAGACAGATAGATAGATAGACAGGGAGAGAAAGAAAGAGAGAGATAAATGGATGGATAGATAGATAGATAGATGGCTAGATAGATAGATAGATAGATAAATAGATAGATAGATAGATAGATAGATAGGTAGGTAGACAGAGAGACAGAGACAAACTGATAGCCAGTACAATTGACAAACATAGTAAATAGATTGATTGATTGATTGATTGATTGATAGATTATTTCTGATCAAACTTCTGCACTGGTGCCAAGTCTACAATACACTCTGAAGTGAAGGATTCAGTTAAATGACGCCAGCAATATTACGACTTTGCATTTTGTTTTCGCTACGAATGAGTGAGCCATCATGCACATCTGAGAAATTAACCATTGCCATCGTCACTGCTGCTACCCTCATTGTCTTCATCATCATCATCACCAATGTCATCATCATCATCACCAATGTTATCATCATCATCATCCACATCATCTTGATCATCATTAGCAGCAGCAGCAGCAAATCTCAGGCTTTGAATCTTTTGTCATTGATGCTTTGTTCGTTTGATCACTTTTGCTATCTTGAACATCACCATTGTCCTCCTCCTCCTCCTCATCATCATCATCATGGTAAATCTGAAACTTTATAGTTGTATTATAAATTATGATGGTCCTTGTTACGATCCTCACGGCCACCGTTATCTTCATCATCATCACCACCAACATTGTCATCATCATTATCACCATCATCGAGGCTATTGTAGTCATCATCATCATCATATTGTCATCATATTGTAGTCATCATCATCATCATCATATTGTAGTCATCATATTGTCCTCATATTGGAGTCATCATCATCATCATCATATTGTAGTCATCAAATTGTAGTCATCATATTGTCATCATCATCAAAATAATCATAGTCATAGTCATCATCGTCCTCATCACTAATGTCATCATTGTCATCACCATCACCAAAATCACCATCATCACCAATGTTGTCACCATTGTCATCATCATCATCATCAACACCACTATTGTCATCATCATCATCATCAACGTCATCACTGATCCTTTTTGTCATCATTGTCACTTTTGTCGTCATTATCATCATTGTCACGACCGTTTATTGTTATCGCAGCAACGACAGAAACTGAAGATTTTGTTTGTGATTCTGATCTAATATCCATTATATCCTACAGCGCCGATTACAGGAATATTGATTTCGTTGTCTCACTGTTGTTCTTCTTGCAGTTGTTATTCTGCTATTCTTGTATTTATTGATCTTCTCACCTCAATAGTTTGTTTAATCTTTGTATATGACATAAACACACAACTGTGCTGTTTCCAATGCATTTAAACACTGAACTGATCAATAGCGAAAGGAAATGAAATGAACTAACACACATCTTTCATAAAGGTCATTTTCCGTTGAACCACTGTCAAGGCCTGACTTCAGCCACAGTGAGGACCTATATTTGAGCCAAGGTGAAGGTCTTTACCAGAGACAAAGTAAGGGAGGTTTTATTTGAGACAAGATGGGATGGGGAGATTTACTTGAGGCCAGTTAGGAGGTTTTTACTAGAGGTAAAGTACAAGTTTCTACATGAGCCAAAGAAAGGAGCAGTCACTTGAGCCAAGAGATGAGACTCAGACTAGAGGCCAAGTATAAGTCTTTACATGAGCCAAGGTGGGTGCCTTGACTTGAGCTAAAGCAGGTACCACTACATGAGTCAAAGAGGGAGATTTCACTTGAGCCAAAGTAGGAGTCTATACTAGAGCTAAAGCAGGAGTTTTTACATGAGCCAGAGTGAGAGTTTTAACTCTACATGAGTCAAACTAGAAGCATCATCATCATTGTTGTTGTTGTCATTTAACGTCTGCTTTCCATGCTGGTATGGGTTAGACGGTTTGACTGAGGACTGGCAAGCCAGAAGGCTGTACCAGGCTTCAATCTGAACTGGTAACCTTAGAATCACTATGAATGAAAAACACATTAGACAATGTAGTCCTAGATATACTATGCCTGAAGAAATAGTCGACAATGTAGTCCTTGATGTCATCATCATCATCGTTTAACATCTATTTTCCATGCTGGCATGGGTTGGATGGTTTGACTGAGGTCTGGAAAGTCAGCTGTTGCACCAGGCTCCAATCTGATCTGGCAATGTTTCTACAGCTGGATGCCCTTCCTAACGCCAACCACTCTGAGAGTGTAGTGGGTGCTTTTTACATGCCACTGGCACAGGAGCCAATTAGGTGGACCTGGCATCGATCACGTTTGAATAGTGCTTTTTACGTCCCACTGGCATGGGAGCCAGTCAGGGGACACTGGCATCAGCCATGTTCAGATGGTGCTTTTTACGTGCCACCAGCATGGGAGCCAGTCAGGCGGACTCATATCAGAAAAAAGAAATGGGAGGTCAAAGTAGAAGACTTTTGATCTTAAATCTGCTTATTCTGGATTGACCTGGGGCTAAACAATGATAGCAGCAACAACTAAAAGACTATGCTTTGGTGAATAACAGCATGATGGGAAGCAATGAAGATGTACAGTGTTCTGGACTTCATATAATAAATTTCTTATATCAGACATCCTGTATGGGTCTGTTGGTTTTTTTTTTTTTGTTTCTGTTTTTTTTCTCTCCTTTATCATATTAGTGTCGCTTAGAAAGACCTGCAAATTTATAGTTCTGAATCTTCATGGGTGAATGGTTATTGACAGAGTGAGCAGACAACTGTGGAACAAAAAAAAAATGATTGACCACAGCAGTATATGCAGTCAGAAAATTCTTCATCCAATCTAAGACAGCATGGGAAAATGAATGCAGAACAGTAACACCATGCACACATAGCCGTATGCACAGTTACAATAATAGTTGCAAGGAGGAGGAGGAGGAGGGGAAAGGTGGTGGTGGTGATGTAGGAGGAGGTGGTGGTGTAAGAGAAAAAGGAGGAGAAAAAAGTGAAGGTGAAGGAGGAGATAGAGAAGGTGAAGAAGAAAAAGAAGAGAAGAAAGGAGAATGAAGAAGAAAAAGAAGAGAGGGAAGAAACGTAAAAGAAGAAGAAAGAGAAGGAAGAGGAGAAAAAGAAGAAGAGGAAGGAGGAGGTAAAGAATTTCAAATACCATCAAGGCTGACTTTCATCCTGTTGGGTTTGATAAACTAAGTACCAGTTATGCACTGAGGTCAATATAACCAACTACACCCCTCCCTCAAAATTTCAGGTCTTGTGCCTTTCATAGAAAGGATTATTATTATTATTATTATTATTGAGTGAGAGAGCAGTGCATGCCATCAAAGTGACACTGGGGTACAAATATACGAAGCCCATTATACCCATCATGACTACCCGTCTGATTAGGGTACACCAGGCACATGCATCACAACCATATGTGCATGACATGGTGATCTATCAAGATAAACTGTGCATGACCTTCGGGTCAAGTAGCCCATCCCGCTCAAAAGGTCCCTGAATAAGGTTTGTTTAAGGATGTTGAGCAAAACATCCATGGTTCCAAAGGTGAATTATTCAAACCCCAAAGAATTCCTCTCAACACATGGCTATGATGCTCCCCCACTACTTCTGTGCATGATCAGAGATGCACATATCGTCAGCGACCAAGGGACATGCTCAACTGGTTAAGGTCAAACAACTATTATTATTATTATTATTATTATTATTGTTATTGTTATTTCATTGTGAATGACACTTTATGCAAGTTGTGTATTATTTGCAGAAATAAAACAATCCCAAAAGATCAAGAAAACTACAGAATGTAAAATTATGGACCATATACAATGGCCCAAAACCTTGTAAGTGAAATCCATTTGAAAGAAGCTCTGTTGGGGCTTACGAAAGGGGTCATTTCTGTTCTTGAAATGGAAATTTAAACTATTTCTTTGTTTGATAACACCATCCAACCCTTTAATTGGCTGCCCTTAATGGACTTCAACTCGTTGCAAGCATTCAGATCAGGGCTGGAGTCTACCTTCTTTCCTCCAGTCATGGAACCCCTGGAAAGGATCACTGGCATTACTGATCATCTGGCTTAGCCATTGGAAATGAACAAATAAATGAATAAATAGATAAGTAAATCAATAGATAAATAAATAAAGATAGATAAATAAATAAATAGATAGATAAATAAATATATAATGATTATGATATGATGATGATTGACGAAATGAGGACCGTGTCACTAATGATGACACTAATAATGGTAAAGATGATGATGACAATGATGGTGGTGGTGGTGGTGGTGTTGGAGGTGGTGGTGGAGGTGGTTGTGGAGGTAGTGGAGCTGGCGCTGATTTCAATGGAGATGATGATGAAGATGATAATGGTGACGGTGCTGATGATGATGACGACAGCAATGACAATGATGAGGCTCATGATGATCATGGTGATGGTGGTGATGGTGATGACAATGACGTTGATGATGACAGCGATGCAGCTAAGCCAGATAACTTAGATGACGTCACTGATGACAGCGTTGAAAAACAATTAGGATAGTGTCAGTAATGATGACAATGATTATGATTATCACAGGAAAGACGATTGTGATGACGTCAACGATGGTGATAATGATGGGGGGGGGGTTGCACTACTGCTGCTGTAGCTGATGATGATGATGATGACAATAAAGCAGTTAAATGATAACTTATATGATGATGATAGTGATGATTATAAATAATCATCATCGTCATCATTATCATCATCTTGCTGATGATCAGTATTATGATGGTGATGACGAAGATGATGATGATGATAATAATAATTATGATCAGTTCAGTAATGATGACGATGATGACGATGAAGCTGATATCGATGTGCAATAATGATATCAATGGTAATGACATTTATAATGTTGGTGATGACAATGACGACGACAGCCGTCATCACCATGATTAGAATGGAGATGACGACGATGACGACGATGACGATGACGATGACGACAACGACGACGATGATCAAGATGTTGCAGCTGATGTGCAATAACGATGTGAACGGCAATGATGGTGATTGTGATGACGATGATGGTGATGGTGATGGTAGTGGTGGTGAGGATAATGATGACGGCAACGGTGGTGATGATGATGATGATGATGATGATGGTGATGATGATGATGATCAAGTTGTTGCAGCTGACGTGCAATAATGATGATGGCAGCGACAACGATGATGACGATGATGATGATGACGAAGATGATGATGATGACGGCAACAACAATAATCAATACTAACATTTTCACACAGGATGTCTCCTATTGTTTGAATGGATTTACTCTTCCCACAAGTCTTTCGCACTCTCATTGCACTGTAAAGGAAGAAGAGACAGTTTGTTTTGTTGTTTTTGTTTTTTTGTTTTTTTATTATTATTTTTTTTTTTTTATTACATGACAACAACAATAATTACAACGGCAGTAGCAACAATAACAATAACAACAACAACAACAAAAAACAGCAGAAAACAAACAACAACAATTTTTTTTTTTTTTAAAAAGAAAATAAAATGAAATATAAAATTTAAAATATAAATGGATCAGAAATATTTCAACAATTGAACCAATGAATAAAGAGATAATTAAAACAGAAAAGAAAAAAACAAAAACCCATCAATTAACATAGTAAACAGACTTCGTTAATAAGATCACTGGGCCCCTGCTTTCATAATTTTACCTATCTTTTGCGACCTCTCATCTCTAAGAATAAAGTTGACCCCCATCCCAACCCCCGCCAACCTTGTATGATGGCCTCACTGTAGAACCAAACGAGGTGAGTCCAAGGTGGCCAATGCAGGTCACATGATGGTATCAGTTTGGTAGCAACATCAATTTCCAATCTGAATTCCTAAGACGTGTTTGTGTGTGTGTGTGTGTGTGTGTGTGTGTGTGTGTGTGTGTGTGTGTGTGTGTGTGTGTGTGTGTGTGTGTGTGTGTGTGTGTGCTTGAGTAGGTTTGTCTCTTTGCCTTGGCATCACATGATAGTTGTAAACAAGTGTCACTGTCATACAAGCAGTGTCGTTCGTTTCCAAATCTTCCACAGAAACATGTCTGGCCCTGGGGGAAAATGTCAACTTGCTTGGAAACGGGTAAGGGTTGGTGACAGGAAGAGCATCCCGCTGAAGAAAATCTGCCTCAACAAATTCCACCTGTTCCATGCCAGAATGGAAAGGTAGATGCCAAAGTGATGATGTCAGTTCAGCGACCCTGCATCTACAGCAGATCAGTACTAGTTCTCCTCCTCCTCCCCCTCATCATCATCATCATCGTCGTAGTCGTCATCATCATTATCACTTATGGGTCATGTCACAATTATTTTCGTTTTCATCATTACTGACACTGATGTCCCCTTAAATAGTGGGGGTCTATAGAGCTCCCTCTTTCCCTTTCACTCAGAGCCAGGTCCCTACTTGTCCCAAAGCTATGCTACCTCTCTTCTACAATGGTGCTCTGGGAATCTGCGACTGGTCGTTATTATCTGTTATTATCATGATATTATTGTCATCATCATCATCATCATCATCATCATCATCAACCTCCCTGTGTTGTCCTTTCTTTTACTCAATAACACCATCATTGCATAACTCATTACAATATCACATGACACATTACATCACCATCACATGACTTATTCCATTAACACCATCATGTTTTGCATTCCAACAACACATTCCACCACAGCCACCACCACAACCACCACAACCACCACCACCACAACCACCACCACCACCACCACCATCATCATCGTTGTCATCATCTTCTTCTTCACCATCACCGTCATCACATGACACATTCCAATTTCTCTTGGATACTTATAATCCAGAGATAATCCATGTTTCAATGAGTCTTCGTGATTCAGAGTACAGATTAGCTCATATTTTACAAAGGTGAAGGAGGGAGGAATTGATAGAAACAGAGACACTGGTCCATAAATAAGTTTATTATTTGGTTGTTTAACTCTAGTCTTATAATATTTTGGGATAGTATTTCCAGCTATCATTTTGTTATTTCTCTTGTGTTGTTAAAATACAAGCTTGGTATAAAAGATGGGCTACAGCAAATATTTTGCTTAATACCACAGATTTGCTTGTCAGTTGCTTGACCTTAACTAGTTGAGCATGTCCCTTAGTGGCTGACGATATGTGCATCTCTGATCATGAGCAGAAGTAGTAGGGGAGCATCATAGCCATGTGCTGAGAGGAATTCTTTGGGGTTTGAATAATTCACCTTTGGAAACATGGGTGTTTTGCCCAACATCCTTAAGCAAACCTTTACCAGTTCTAGTCAAACCATCCGACCCCTGCCAGCATGAAGGCAGATGTTAAATAATGATGATGATGACAATATGTATGCATGCACACACGTGCACATGCACACATGCACGTACATACATGGAAAGTTTCTTTTAGTCTCCATCTGCCAAATCCACACACAAGGCCCCAGGTGCCACACAGTGAGACTTGAACCCAAAACTATGTAGTTGGGAAGCAAACTCCTTAACCACACAGCTCTAACTGACGAATGATTATTTTTTTCTTAATTCAAAATATTTATTTCATTACCAAACCTCATAATGTTGTCAAAAGCAAACTTATATTTGACATTTTTCTGAAGTTTTCCTTGTAAATTCTATAGGAATATTTTTTCTAAAAAGTCCCTCCTAATTTTAAGACAATGGAGAGTGATTTGAGGGAGATTTGGCTGCTATCTTTTGCAGATTGAGCAACCACACAGAAGCTAATTTGTTGGCCTATGAAATAATAAGGTAAAATTAGTATTAAGTACTTACGTTATTAGTTTGGTGTTACAAATGATTAAGTCCTGCCAATTTACAAACAATATTTTATCTTCTTCATCACTAAGGACACCGTTTTCTTTAAGTGGTTTACGAAAGACCTGAAACGGCACAAAAAAGAAAGCGTAATTAACCATTAGAAATCCTTACCATCATCATCATCATCATCATCATCGTCGTCGTCATCATCATCATCATTATCACCAACATCATTCTAATGTCCACTTTCCTATGCTTGCATTGGTTGGACACAGTTTGTTGAGTCAAATTTTTTTCAAGTCAGATGCCTTTCCAGTTGCCAACCTTTATCTGTTTTGAAGC
Source organism: Octopus bimaculoides (assembly GCF_001194135.2). Taxonomy (NCBI): domain Eukaryota; kingdom Metazoa; phylum Mollusca; class Cephalopoda; order Octopoda; family Octopodidae; genus Octopus; species Octopus bimaculoides. The sequence continues at coordinate 10,422,524 of NC_068998.1, read as the reverse complement.
AAGGTAGTATTTCCTCTATGTCCAGGCATGCTCTCACAGAATACTGGAAACAAATTACACCACTTGTATAACAGTCACACTCATTTACAACAATTGCAGAATGTCAAGACAAGGAGACACAAACTACACACACTCAGTGTGTATGTTTGTGTCTCCTCACACACACACACACACACATATATATTTCAGTTTCTGCCTACCAAATCCATTCACAAGGTTTTGGTCAGCCTGGGACTTTAGTAGAAAACACTTGCCCAAAGTGCCACTTGAAACCATGTGGTTGGGAAGCAAACTTCTTAACCACAGAGCTACACCCATGCCTACAAACAATTTGATACAATGTGACAAACTGCAAAATACATTGATTTTTCTTAGTTTGAACCTTGAAAGCTTGCGGTAAGAGAGGAGACATTTTTGACATTGGTAAGACTGTGGTAAGAGAGGAGACATTTTTGACATTCAGTGGTTGAGATTAACTCATGAGCCAGAGGTGATGTTCAGAGATGTTTGATGGGGTTACGAACATGCAGGTGGCATTTTTCTGGTTCTGAATGGGATCAGGGATATAGAGGTGATATTTTGTGGTTGTGATGGGGCCAATGACATGGAGGGGACGTTTTGAGGTTGTGATGGGATCAGGGACATAGAAGTGATATTTTGTGGTTGTCATGGGGCCAGTGATATGGAGGGGACATTTTGAGGTTGTGATGGGATCAGGGACATAGAAGTGATATTTTGTGGTTGTGATGGGGCCAGTAATATGGAGGGAACATTAAAGCATGTATTGGATATTCTTTTTAAACCTTTCTCCCGCGTCTGACCACAGCCGATATCTTCCAGAAAGAAATAAAAACACAACCACCTAATCCTGCTATGATGGTGGTGGCCATGGTGGTAATGATGATGGTGGTGGTGGTGGTGGTGGTGGTGGTGGTGGTGGTGGTAGCAGTAATAATAGTAATGATGAGAGTAATGAGGATAATAGGGGCAAAATGGAGTGATTACTTTGGAAGAGAACCAACTATTTCTGAGTGTCCTGGAAAAGCGGGCTAGATGTAGAAAAGAAAATGATAAGGAAGGTGATGATGATGATGATGATGATGGTGGTGGTGGTGGTGGTGGTGATGGCAATGATATGTTATAGTAATGAAGATGGAGAAGAGCAGAGGAGGGGGATCGTCACCACCATGACAGTGATCATGAGGATTAATATTACGATGATGATAATGTGATCATGATAATTATGATGATGATGATAATGAAGATGATGATGATGATGACACTGTTGATAGGAGCTGTGATGAATACAACAGTGGTGGTGTTGACGACGACGACGACGACACAATGATGATGATACGAAGGGACAAAGACAGTAATAGTGACGGTCATGATGACAATTACAATGACGACGATGATGATGACGATGATGTGATCATGATAATTATGATGATGATTAGAAGGATGATGATGATAATGATGATGATGATGATGACATTCATGATGCTGATGATGATGATGATGGTTATGAGCATGGAGACCGTGATGACGACACAATTAGATTACGAGATAATTCTGGATAGAGATGATTGCTGGGAGCACAGACTCAGAATTTTACATAAATGCAATTACATTTCTATTGCTGTTATTGTTGTTGTTGTTGTTGTTGTTAGTGGTGGCGGCGTTTGTGTTGTTGTTGTTGTAACCACTGCAATTACTTCTAGTAGTTTTTGTTTACGACTGTTGTTGCAGATGAAAGGCAATGTTATTGTTGCTGCTGCTGCTGCTGTTGTTGTTGTTGTTGTTGTTGTTGTTGTTGTTGTTGTTGTTGTTGTTGTTGTTGTTGCTGCTGCTGCTGCTGCTGTCACTTTGGAAATAACTTGTGCAATCAGATAAGAACATCTGTAGGAGACTGCTTCGGCAAGAAATTTGCTTTGTCAATCCGTGAGGTCATCGTGTCAACATTACCACCACTCGCCATCATCATCATCATCATCATCATCATCATCATCACCATCGTCGTCATCATCGCCATCACCACCGGCTACCACCATGTCTTCTTTTCATTCATTGTCATTTGCATTTTCATCAACATCATTGATATTACTATCATCCCCTTCATCATCATCATCATCATCATCATCGTCATCATCATAGCTGTCATTGTCATGATGTGATCATCATTCTGTTCACTACTAGCATCATCATCATAATTGTCATCACCACAGTTGCCACTGCTCCCACCATCTTTAGCACAACCATTCTACTAAAACTACCCCCTCCACCACAACTACTACTACTATTACATCTACCACCTCCACCACTACTACTACTACAAATACCACCTCTACCACTACTACTACTACTACAACTACCACCTCCACCACTACTACTACTACCTCCACCACTACTACTACCACCTCCACCACTACCACTACTACTACAACCACCACCACTGTCATTATCTTCACCAACTCAATTAAAGAATTCTATCACCAACACAAATATCATAACCAGAATTAAAAGAGCGAACTTCAATGTGGTCGTTCAACCTGCCAGAAACAACAGCTAAATCGTTCTCATATCATACCCTACCATTTTAAACAAGGAATAACATATTGATCAGTGCAAAACACAATCCTGGAGATACAAAACAAAAATGCTGGATGGTCACATCTGGAATGGTTTTGACCATAGCCCTGCTCAATATAAGCTGACATGGAAGTTGAACTACAACATCGCCATCCATACCATCACCACCATTAACAAGGGTGCCTCTACATGGCCAACTGACTGTCTAGAAATAGCAGGTTAATTACTCTCAAATCACATACGTCTGTCTTGGAAGTAAAATGAACATGGCCATGTGGTTAAGAAGCTTGCTTTGCAGCCATGTGGTTTTGGTTTCAGTCCCTTGGGCAAGTGTGAGGAAGGCTGACCAACGCCTTGTGAATGAACTTGGAACTTGCAAACACTAGCAGCAGGAATGATTTTGAAAATTGGATAATCCTGTTAAACAGGGAATACAAAAAATTCTGTAAAGTGGTTGGCGTTAGGAAGAGCATCCAACAGTAAAAATCATGTCAAAACGGACAACTGGAACCGGGGCAACCTAAGCCAGCATGAAAAATGGATGTTAAATGATGATGATGATGATGATGATGATGATGATAGGACCCATGGAGGAGGTGTTTGGGGACTCTATCCCATGACCCTCTCAGGTATAGTAAACGGAAAAAATGGATGGATGGGCTGGTGTATATAAAACTAGTCATACCTAACTTTGCCAATGAAGGCACTTGGCCTGGAGGTTAAGGAGAAATGCTCACAATCATAAGGACACGGGATCAATTCCTGGACTGGGCAGCATACTGCATCCTTGAGCGAGGTGTTTCGCTTCAATTTGCTCCAGTCTGTTCAACTGAAAGTGAGTACCAGCTGAATTACAACCCTCTTCCTCATCCTCTCCCCTCCTGTGCACAATCACACACAATCACACACACACACACTTGTCACATGTTGAATGTTCTGGTAGGTCAAGGGTTGGAAGGTTGAGAGGGAGGGCTTCTACATCTGGTCACAACTACTTAAACGCCTACAACAACACTTACTGAAAGCATGGTACATGCTACCAATTTATTATACTCACTAGCAAATGGCAGCAGTAGCAATTTAGTTTACCCAGCCTTGCCTGAGTTTATTAACACCTAAAATAGATACAATCACATGAATTCACAATGTTGATTCACTCAGAATTGTTGCAACCTAAGGAATTCCAAAGATAGCTCAAATGATGCGTCATAAGAATATACAAACAAACAAACAAACATAGAACCTAAAAGTCACATATGAAGGGGTGCTGAAAAGTTCCTGGCTTTAAGGGTATCACGAAAAGCTTGGTTGGAGACCCAACCTTCCAAGTTCATTTACAAGGTTAGAAAAGCAGAAGGACTGCTGCTGTAGAGGGGAATATGTTGAATAAAATCATAATTAACTTGATCCTCCTGTATTTTCTTTTACCCAAAGCTACGAACCTTTCAACAGTGCCTCATAATCTAGGGCTTTCTCCTTCAAAAGATTTGCTTCTGCAAAATTCCAACTACATATGTGCAAAACTGTGGCCTAAAGCTAGGAACATGTATACACATATGTATACATATATACCTACATATATACATTACATGATGACTGGAACTCAATTTCAAGTAATGTCTTTGCTTGATTGTTTATTTAAATCCTAAGCATTCAGATTATTTTGCCAAATGAAATGTTTATTTATTCCCAGTGTTTTGAATTAATGAAGGTGCCACATAAAAAAGTATTGGTGTGGGTGCTGACGCCACATGAAAATCACTGGTGTTGGTGTCATGTAAAAAGCACTTAGTACATTCGGTGGAATGGTTAGCATCAGGAAGGGCATACAGCCATAGAAACCAAGCCAAAACAGACTATGGAACCTGGTGTGGATCCTGGCTTTACCAGTTCGTTTCAAGCCATCCAACCCATGCCAGCATTGAAAACGGAGATTGAAAGTCGATGATGAGGATGATAGCAATACATTATCTATTAGCTTCAAAATTTAGATGATTTTCTTTCTTTTTCTTTTTACTTGTTTCAGTCATTTGACTGCAGCCATGCTGGAGCACCACCTTTAGTCGAGCAAATCGACCCCAGGACTTATTCTTTGTAAGCCTAGTACTTATTCTATTGGTCTCTTTTTGCCAAACCACTAAGTTATGGGGACATAAACACACCAGCATCGGTTGTCAAGCGATGGTGGGGGGACAAACACAGACACACACACATATATATACATATACATACATATATACGACGGGCTTCTTTCAGTTTCCGTCTACCAAATTCACTCACAAGGCATTGGTTGGCCTGAGGCATAGTAGAAGACACTTGCACAAAGTGCCACGCAGTGGAACTGAACCCAGAACCATGTGGTTGGTAAGCAAGTTACTTACCACACAGCCACTCCTAACCAAATCTGATCAGTTTGGACATAAAACAGGGAAAATATTTGGGCTGGATATGGTTGGTTTAAATGTAAAAGGGTTATTTATGAGCAGCATGGATGTAGCTTTTTAGTCCTGCTTGAAATTTACGCTCTTGTCTATTGATGTAGCAATGATGAGCACCTCCTGCAAGTAGATGTTACAGAATTGTTGAGGAGAATCTTAATATAACATTTCAGTCTGCCTCCTGATATACATTATTTCCTATATTCTCTGCAATTAGAGATTCTGTATAATGCATAGTTAACAATTTTCCTCTCTGTGTGGCTTCTCTGATGGCTCCTAAGGCTTGCCTTAGATATTCCTACACTTGATACATGTTAAATTAGGCTGTGCACCAACATAATCAGGCGACTTCACATCAAGACTCTTATGAACATCTTCCTTGAGCTGTTCACGTTTGATGCAATTTTATTCAAATGCTTTCATATATAAAGTCACTTTTATATATTATTAAGATACTCTGTTGAAATGAATGGAAATAAAATACAAAATAAAAAGAATCAAAATACAAACAAGAAAAAGTTTGTAACATTTGAACTAGACTATATTTGCAGAGGTAAGACCCTGAATCTGGCATAGAAAATAACTAGCTTCTAAAATAGCCATCTATGTACCATACTAAATGTGAATGAACAATTGATAGGCTAATTACTGTGGTATTCATCCTGAGATAATATCTCTTATGGAGGTGTTGTGTTAAAAACAATAAATATCAGAAGGAGATGAAAAATGATTACAGCAGCCAGCAGGAATACCAGATGCATTTCAGCCTTTTGGGGGTGAAATGATATGTGCCTGCAATCAGTTACATGCTTACATGAGAATTAGATGGCTCTGATATAGGAAACAGTGAATACAGCATTCACTGATGTTGAAAATAGCCGCCTGGCTGAATAAAAACCTAGTATATGCAACTGAAGCAGAATTAAATCAAAATAGCTGTCTATGTATCCCATTTAAGTATGATACACTGATGGCTATATTAATTTAATACCTCCTCAGTTGCACATACTGGATTTTTAAAATGTTTAATTTCTTATGTTACACCAGGCAGTATGCTAAGCCTGTCAGCCAAAAAAACACTTTTAGGGAACAGGTGGAGATGTTTTATTTTGCATGGGGTACATGCCCAACCTACCATGAAAAAAGGTGTCCAAGAACCAGGTTGTGTAGAGTTCAACCAGGTGACACAAAGCAATGTCAAAATAATTTACCTGATCCACAATAGACATATCTTGCATATATGATTCTTCTGTAGAAATAAGTTCTTGAATGGCTCTTTGACGCAGCTTCTCTTGAAGTGATGGAGGACCAGTTGAAACAATTTCTTCAGCTGCAAGAAAAACCATGTATTTAATTAATGCAACAGATCTAACTACACACACACACATATATATATACATACATACACACACACTTCTGTGTGTGTATGTATATATATATATATATATATATATATATATATATATACA
>NC_068998.1:10402918-10416018 GCF_001194135.2 Octopus bimaculoides | reverse complement strand
ATACACACACTTGTGTGTGTGTATATATATATATATATATATATATATATACACACACACACATACAGTAGTAATTTAGAAGACAGATAAATCAGTGATTTGGTAGGACAGTTGCACTAGCGTTTGGTAGACAAGTAAGTTATTAAGTAAACAAATGAACCAGAAGGCATGTGGCTTAGTGATTAGTGTATTCAGCTCACAATGATAAGGTCGTGGGTTCACTTCCTGCCAGGGCACTGTGTCCTCGAGCAAGATACTTTATTTCACATTGCTCCAGTCCATTTGGTTGGTAAAAATGAGTTGTACCAGTAATTCAAAGGGGCCAGCCTTGTCACATTCTGTGTCATGTTGAACTTCCTTTCTAACTTTGTTAAGGGTATGCATGTCTGTGGAGTGTGCAGCTACTGGTATGTTAATTCCACAAGCAGCCTGTTCAGCTGATTGAATCAAATGGAACTCTCATCGACATAACTGATGAAGAGCCAGGCCATTTCAACCAATAAATTAGGAAAACAGATGATAGACATTTATGGTAGTGATAGAGGTGTTGTTGAGTGGTGGGGGAGAAGGGAAAGATTCTTCATTGGCAGCTCAATGTATTTAAATCAGTTTATCTAAGAAGTCATTTCAATTAATACTCAGTAACATTGTATCTGGACATCTGTAGACTGAACACAGAATATAATGTGTGGTAGCAGCTCAAAATCCCAGCTCTTGGAATTATAGTGGATATATACAAAGTGTTAGCTGAATGGTATTGATTATAGATGATGGATAATAATTAAAGTGCTTTTAATTAATTAAGACTGCTTCAGTAAGGTTTCATTCATTCGACAATTGATTTGTTAAATTTTCTCAAAATATGATGTGTGTTTGTATGTGTATGCACACACACACACACACACACACACACACACACACACAGGGTGCTGAGAACTTCTTGGCTTTAAGGGTATTGCAAAAAATCCTGGTTGGAGGCCCAAACTTCTGAGTTCTTTCGCAGGGCTTAGAAAAACTGAAGAACTACTACTGCAATAAGAGTGTGAATCTGGGAGGAGAATATGCTGAATAAAATCATCATTAACTGATTCCCCAGCATTTTCTTTTACCCAAATCCAGGGTATACACACTCTCATATATATATATATGAAAAAAAGAACTTGATATTGTGCCATCCTGGGGTACCTCTAAATATACGTGTGTGTGTGTGTGTGTGTGTGTGTGTGTGTCACTCTCTCTCTCTCTAGTTACCCAGGATGATACAATATCAAGTTATTTTCAGCTGGAACTCTACCATTAGGCTATCCTCAAATGAAAAATGAAGGAGACTCACAGAAGCTTTACCACATGTTTACCACATGTTGAGCATTTGAGAATGAAAATAGTAATGAGAATTTTCACCATAATAGAAACGTGTCAAGATTTCTCTACAATCATTAAATTTAATTTCAATCTTTTTCTTTGTTTTTAAAAGCATTCTAACGGGTAAAGGAACTTTCAAATGGCTTTTGACGAATATCATCTTCTTTTGTTACAAAATTCAATTTAACTAACAAAATCTCATTAACAACTTAATTAGTACCTTAACTACAAGGGGGTGGTAGTAGCCATGTGACTTCTCTGGTTATATAGAAATTCACAATACATTTCCTCACACAGCTATACTAACATAGTAAAACTGATAAAGTGGTCATGGTTGTTGTCGCTGTTGTTGATGTTGTTCAGCTCTAGATTGTTGCAGATCAAGTAAACTTATGACCAAAGGTGATCCAATCATGAAACTATCCCCTCTTTTTTTATAAATATCAAAGACAACATTGAACCCTTATAAAAAAAAGTACATTCATTTTCTCAGAGGGGCAAAGGTCACAACAATTATAATCTTGTTTTTAACATTTGACATGTTTTGCAAACAATTTGCACATGCAAGTGCTACCAGTCAAAAGCTCCACAAGGGGCTACACGCAGAGGGGACAAACAAGGACAGACAAACAGATAAAGTCGATTATATCAACCCCAGTGTGTAACTGGTACTTATTTAATCGCCCCGAAAGGATGAAAGGTAAAGTCGACCTCGGCGGAATTTGAACTCAGAACATAACAGCAGACAAAATACTGCTAAGCATTTTGCCTGGCGTGCTAACGTTTCTGCCAGCTCGCCGCCTAGGAAGCCAGCAAGTGTATGGGGTCATCAGGAGAGAATGTGCACCGTTTTGTGGCCTACCTCTCGATGGCATCAATGTGCACTGGCCACCCCACTCACTGATATGAGGCCCCGCTTGCTAGATCAATGGGTTATCAAATAAAGCTCAGTATTCTTCTAGCCATTGCTCATTGTCTCTTTTTAACCAAATCCAGTGGCTAGCCTTTTCCACTGTAGTTTGGACATCAGTCATGGTGGTATTTAATTTATAATAAGTTAGGCCTAATGATAACAACAGTTGCCTCACACTTTGTCCAACAAATCCTCTACATCTGACTTTGAATAGAAAATGCTCTGCTTTCCCGCCTGTGTCTTCACATTCCTTGAGGAGGTTTACACTTGGCAAATTGTAATGTATTCCAAACATTGTTATGTTTTAAAAACCGGCACCAAAAGATCTTTCCAGGTTCCAGAAAGAATGTAGATGTTGACAGAATCATCCTTCGAATACTGAGTTATCTGGTGTAAATAGGTTTGCATAATAAATAAGAGATTTAAAAAGATATTAATTATTAATTCAAAAGATAATAATTATTGATACTTTCTGCTTGTGTAGGTGTGGTTGTGTGGTAAGAAGTTTGCTTCCTAAACACATAGTTCTGAGTTCAGTCCTATTGTGTGGCACCTTGGGCAAGTGTCTGCTACTATGGCCTTAGGCCAACCAAAATCTTGCGAGTGGATTTGGTAGACGGTCACTGAAAGAAGCCTATTGTATATATATATATATATATATATATATATATATATACCATGGACTCTCCTGTCATTAGACGATGTATGAGGGTTCGGCAATTTCTTGCCAAACAACCACACAGAGGATTCGTTAATAGTGGTCAAATGTTTGTGTACACATAAACTCAATCTCTCCATCAAATCAACACTGCTTGCACAGGTGCACCATGTGCTACATGTCAGATGATGAAATGATGTGTGTGTGCGTGTTTGTGTGGGTGTCTTTGTATTTGTCTTTGCTCCCACCCCACTGCTTGACCCCACAGGGGCTGGTGTGTTTGTAAGGGGGTGGGGTACTACTAGATATATATATATATATATATATATATCTTAGTTTCAGTTTTTTCCTTTTTTCCTTTCTTCTCCTCTTTAGTCTCAATTCCTATATGTTCCTCTTTCTCCTGCTTCTGTCCATGGCCACAGTCTGATTATTTTACAGCACAACTGCTCTCTCTCAGTTCACAAACGCTCAAACTTTCATGCCGGTTAGCATTACATGTCTCAACTCATCTTCTCTAGTCTCCACAGATCTACCTCATATACTGTTCATGTCTCACTCCTCCTACGCAGCAAGCATTACATTTCAAAAAAATGTTATATAAAACCTGATTTTCATGTAAAGACAGAAATGATTTGTTGCTAACAGAGGCGATTGCTTTTTCAGCATCTTCTTTGCATTCAAAAAAAGAAATTCTTTGTTGTTCACAACAAAGAATTCCTCTCTTTACAAGGAAAAAAGATTATGTAAACTGTATAAAGTAATATAAGAAATATAAAATATGTCTAAGAGGCAATTATTTCCCCCACATTTTCCTAAGTTCTGACAATTTTATTTTCATCTTCTAGCCACCCATCACTGCTAATTACATCACCTAGGTAACAGGTACTATTAACTACATTTAATAAACCACTTGAGCAGTCTCTAGACTTCGTTTTATGGATGCTCTAACAGCTAATTACTTTTGTATATCTAATTAATTTAAAATGTTGTTACTTAATGTTTTATAGATCCTACAGCATTCCTTTGTACACTGATTATTTGCGCTTAGGTCAAGAGGGTGGCGAATTTAAATTTGGCTAAACATGAATAAGTATTTCAATCTTGGTTTCACAGTTTGAATTCAGTCTAGTTAGTTCTCAATAAATTTTGGACTAGTTAAGACTCACGCCATCAGAATTCAAGCAGGCACAGTTTTGTGGTTAAGAAGCTTGTTTCGAAATCAGATGTTTACTGGTTCAGTACCCTGGGTAAGTGTCTTCTACAATAGCCCCGAAGGTTTCAATGTAGGTCACGTTAAATCAAGAAGTTTGTATAAGAAATATGAGAAAGGACTTTGGTAGGTTCATATACTAAAAGAGTTAAACATGTGAATTTGTCTAAAATAATGAGTAAAGTAAAGAAAAGAATTCCTTAAACTTAGTGACAATGGCAAGTTCTATAACTATATTTTTTAAATGGGAAAATATTTATTCACTGCATAAATTATGTGATTTAAAAACAGCAACAAAAAAAAAATCAATGGCGATTGATATGTTAACAAAAAATAGGCTTTTATACAAAAAAAAAAAAAAATCTATCATTTTTCTATAATAAATGCTGTTGCATTAAATTTTAAAAATATTTATTTTATACATCAACAGCTATTGATTTTGGTTTCTAAACCACAGATAGTTTCAGCAGTAAATAAATATTTTCTTTTCTTTCAGGTTTTTCTCTTTTATGAGAATTTCTTACCAAAATGTCCGTAACTCATTTTAATTTGTGAACGTGATACAGATTTATTCCAAATAAAGAATCTTAAAGAAAAAACATCTTATAATAGCAGAGATTTATTGGTCTAACTTAATATCACCATCTAAATTTTGATTTATCTTTATATTTAACCTACGTTCTTTGATCTGTAATTTATATCACACTCTTTAGAATCTGTTTATTTTACAATTCATTTTAATACTCTTTTACTTGTTTCAGTCATTTGACTGCGGCCATGCTGGAGCACCACCTTTAGTCGAGCAAATCAACCCCAGGACTTATTCTTTGTAAGCCTAGTACTTATTCTATTGGTCTCTTTTGCCGAACCGCTAAGTTACGGGGATGTAAACACACCAGCATCGGTTGTCAAGCGATGTTGGGGGAGGGACAAACACAGACACACAAACATATACACACACACACATATATATATATATATATATATATATATATATACACACACACATATATACGACGGGCTTCTTTCAGTTTCCATCTACCAAATCCACTCACAAGGGTCTGGTCGGTACAGCCTGCTTATGAAATTAACATGCAAGTGGCTGAGCACTCCACAGACATGTGTACCCTTCATATAGTATTTAAAGTGATTCAGCGTGACACAGAATGTGACAAGGTTAGCTCTTTGAACAACAGGAATAACTCATTTTGCCAGTTAAGTGGATTGGAGCAATGTGAAATAAAGTGTCTTGCTCAAGGACACAATACACCACAAGGTATTGAACACACAATTTTACAATCATGAGCCAAGTACTCTAACCACTAAGCCATGTGCACATGCACACACACATATATATATATATATATATATATATATGCATACATATAAAAAGTTTCTTTCAGTTTCCATCTATACACAAGGCTTTGATTGGCCCAGGGCTGCAGTAGAAGACACTTGCCAGAGCTGCCATTCAGAACTGTACCTGAAATTATGTGATTAGGAAGGGAAATCCTTAACCACACAGCCATGAATGTGTCTACATATATTCACATACACACAGCGATTTTTACCTTTATAAACATAGTCTTAATTTCCATTGTCTTTGTAAATCCAAATGAAATACAACAGAAAAAAAAAGCATCATTTCATTTATTTCATAAAATCATATATGTTTATTCTTTTGATTGGTTATGTTTCTGGTTGGAAAGAACAAATAAACAACAATGAAATCACTAACAAAATACCTTTGCTCTTTTTACTCAGATATGTCCTCAGGGGAAAACACAGAAAGAGAGGAAAACATGCAAGAGCAAAAAGACATAACTATGCAAAATAAGATTATGTTTGTTTTCTCCAGAGTACAAAGGAGTTTGCATACAACATCCCCATTCTCTTCCACCACCTCCTCTGCAATGGCCATCAGTATTTCATGATAGACAAATTATTTTTTATGCATTGCACAAAATGGTTTTTACCAATCCGGAACATCACTAGACTCCTTAAACTTCAGTTTTATCTTGTGCTTTTTTAGTTTTTCATTCTTTGAAAGCATTGACTTGTTAAGGATTTGAGAACCATGAGAATTAATAAAATGGAAAAAGTATGAGTGTATGCATATATATATATATATATATATATTACACACACACACACACACATACATAGACACACAAATATGTATATATAAATGTATATATGTTTACACACAAATATATGCATATTTAATATACATGTGTGAATACACACCTATTTACATCTATATATGTGCATGTCTACATATATATATATATATATATGTATATATATATATATATGATGGCTGTCTACTCATGACTTATGTGTGTGTCCATGTTAATAACTCATCATTGTTTAACATCCATTTTTCTATGCTTGCATGGGTCAGATGGGATTTGTTGAGATAGATTGTCTACAGCTGGGATGCCCTTCCTGTCACAAACCCTCACCTGTTTCCAAGCAAGATAATAGTTGCCTCATAACCAGACAAAATTTTCAAAGACTCTCTTCACTGATGAAATAAGACATAGTGCCTTCATATTTTAGGAACAGAGAACAGTAGATTATATGGAGCCCGAAGAATTATAGTCAAAAGTCAAATGTCTTGAGGCAGAGCAGCTGTAAACTTGGTACCAACATCAGGTGGTGGACTTAGTTTGTTGATGTTTAGTATTATCATTAATAATAGTGCAAAAGGGAGGGTAGACTATGAAAAGAGAAGAGAAACAGAGGGATAGGAGGAAGAAGAGAAACAGAGAGAAATAGAGAGAGGAAGAGAGAGATAGAGAGAGGAAGAGAGAGAAGAGTCCAGAAGGAGAAATCAGGATAAAGCGAGCAGGATAAGAAGAAAGAATGGTGGACTTTCAGTAAACATAGCTTAGATAGAATGAAGGCTTAAAAAAAAAAAAAGAATGAAACAATTCTAGCATGTGGAACAGAATGAGACAATTGGACATGGCTGCTTGGACACTGGTAACTTGGCATGGCTGATTTGATACTGGACCAGTTTTGGTGACAATACTTTTTGGCACTGGAGGCAAATACATACAAATATGCATGAAGACAGATGGAGAGAGAGATGACAATTTATTAATTGAAACCAATCAACATAAACGCTCTCACAAACCATCACATACATAAAGTGAAGCAGAAAATTCAACAAAGTTTAGTAGTTGAGTAATTTAATTGTTGTGATTAATAAATTAGTTGTCAACCAGAATAAAAACATCATCTTCACAGTGCCAAGAGGTCCTGAGGACAAAAATGTCTGATATCAAAAACGTCAGCATCAAGTATACCAGTGTCAAATAGCTGGAGCCAAAACAGCCATGCCAAAATATCACATACCCAAATGAGAACGCCTTCATAAAACACTGCTTTTATGATGTGAAATAAATTATGAAATTTATCATTATCACTGTTGTTGACGCCATGTTCTAAATGCAGTAACTTATGAAGAAAACAGTTTCCACAATGTAACAGCTTATTTATAACAAGCGGTTGATAAGCTACTGTAACAAGAAAACACTGATTGTCTTCCATCAGAACCCGTTTTTCAGTTGAAATGTCCATTGGCATTATTATTGTTCCTGAATTCATGAAATACATTTTTGTAAAAGAATAGAATGAAGAGAAATGAGGAAAAATTAGGCAAAAGGAAAATTCAGTTTGCTGGAATAAATATGAAACTTCACAACATGAACATACACACATATCAAAAAAATAAAAAGACTGTATTCTCCTATAAAATATTTTATTAAGGATTCAGCTACAGCGGATTTATGTCCCTTTGCTATTGCCTTCTTTGAAGAAAGAAAACAAAACAAAACAAAACAAAACAAAAAAGAAAACATCTAAGCAAGAAAGACAGTCAAGAAACTTAGTGATTTCTATGGAAAAAGTGAAATGGGGAAGAAACATACTTCATATATATATAATATATATGTATTCATTTGAAGTCGACAGTTCACTCCATTGCTGCGCATTTGTTCAGATATCACAGAATACAATCTCACAATCCTTTACAGAAAGCAGGATACAAAGTGTATTCTATGGCACCAACTTGTTCATTCTCGTCTTTGTCACCTTCACAAACTCATACAAACTACAGTAAATCCAGAGCAGCTTTGGAGTGAATAATCAGCTATGAATGAATAAATAAACTCTACAACATACATTGACTATATTTCTTCATTTTCTTCTTTCTTTTGTTTTATCCCCAAACATGTATTCATTTATATACACACACACACACATACACAGATACATTCATACATACTTATACACAACTGAAAACAGTTTTTAACAAGATTAGACATAAGCATATGTGATTTGCTTATATTTTTTTCTTTTTTTTTTATTAAACAACTGAAATGCAAATACATTCAGTTATCTTAAATTTGAGTAGTTACTTCTTTGTACAATCTACACATAGCAACTATTACTACTATAACATATATATATATATATATATATATATACACACGCATGCACACACACACACACACACACACGCATACATATACATACATACATAGCTTTACAGACTTTTGATATATTTATTCAACAAAATAATAATAATAATAATAATAATAATAATACAACAGACAGTGTCTGAAATCGTAACTATTGCATACTAATTAGGTATGAATGCTATCATAATAACAACATGTTGCATTAACTAGGATACTATTTTCATCACTCCAAAAATATGATGAAAATGAGTGCAGAATTACAGAATGCAACCAGAAATGGCTACAGGAATAATACGCAAAATAATTTTCAGAAGTAGCCAAAATACATTATACTAAAAAACCTGAAAAACCATTCTTTTTACGAATTCTTATATATAATGTATATTATATATATATTTTTAAAATTATAATTATATATATCATTAAAAAAAACAAACATATGTATATTACAAAATTACGAAGACATATAGTCTACACACATAAATTTCATAATATTACATTCAAATAATGTGTGGATTTTCTAATTAAAAAAAAAAACCGTCTGGTATGTACTGGATTTTGATGGCGCATACATTTTCTACATGTTAAAGATCGAGAAATTTTTTATTTTGATCAAAACACTATATACATATATAATCACACATAAATATATACATACACAGACACACACACACATGTATATAGATACATATATTATTTTGGGGGGTTGACAGGTTTATAGGAATATGGTCAGGCCATCTAGAATAAAGGACACAGAGTTAGTTGACTGAGTGTCAATGAGTATAATCCATCATAGTGAGTCTCAAAATGCATATTCCATTTCAGACAAGGGCTAGTCAAGAACTGGAATTGGTAACATGGTACAGCTAGTTATATTGGACCACACACCAATTCCAGCTACTGACAAGTCTTTGGGCAAAACAAAATATATTTTATTGGACTCACAGTTATATACATACATATATATACATACATATATATACATATATATATATATATATATATATATATATATATATATATATATATATATATATATATATATATACAGATAAGCTGAGAAATCCTCTCTGAGTAACTCAGATTAACAATAATGGTAAATCATCAATTTTAAATGAATATACTCTACTTCCTGTACTGAGTATTTTTACTACTGTATTTCATTAACACACACACACACACACACACAGAGATTAGGATAAAAGTAACTAATTTTATTCATATATGCAAGCATATGTAAGATTGAATACTAATCTTAACAGTTATTACAATTATTATACTATTCTTTTAAATGTTTTTTCCTAAATATTTGAACCTTCATCTATTCCTGTTTCCCCCTCTAATTCTTCTTGTAAACTACTTAAAGATATGTTCTGTTCAATGTAATTATGATCAACATCACTCATAGCATTGTCTGTTCGTTTATTCTGCTAAAATAATAAGTAGCCAGGATGTAGGATTCATATAAAGTGTCATATCTTGAAAGAACTTTTTTTCACAACATACTTGATGAGTTGAAACAAATTATACTGTTATCTTGAGAGGGTCATTACACCAATATTAAACACATGCACTGGTTCAATTTCACTTCTTTATTACTATTTGTCAGTCGGTTAGATATCTAACCAACTAACTAATTGATTGTTTGATTAATAATTTGGCTAATCAATCAATCAGCGGTGTTTGTCAAAGTCCTTTCATTGTCATTTGTGACCTCTCTGCTACGGGTTAGCTTCAGGTCTGTCTATTAGTTTTAGGTTCAATACTGAACCTACAAAATGACTCGAGCAAAGACAATTAATTGATTGGTTAACTGAATGACTAATCAAACAATTGATTAGTTAATTGGTTAAGTAACTAACCATTTGATAAATAATAAAGTGAAACAGAACCAGTGTGTGTTTATTATTGGCATAATGACCCTCCCAAAATACAAAATAATTATTTTTAGTCAGCTTTTTCATATTCTCTGTATTGAATATGCTCACAACTACTTAACTATTGTTTCTTTTATGCAGATGGTGTCTCTGAATTTATATATTCTCTAAACAATTCTATTTTCCTATGGCAACTAACATATAACTGTCGAGTACATTTACACAGTAACACATTAATTCTTACATCACATCTTTAGCAAGTATTGTAAAGACTATATAATACTGGTGGGATCAGAATACCACCAAAGCATGTTCAGAGTTATCTCCCATACTTGAATGGAAAAATTGTAACAGTCATCACTAAGTCTTTTTTTGACTCACCGTGTGTGTGTGTGTTGTACTGAAGGAAAAAAGTTAGCTTTACATACACCAAGCATTATATATATTATCACAAACTTACGTCTTAAATGAACTAAGCATACATTATTATCATCATTATTATTATTATAGTATTATTATTGTTTATCCCTAAGTGAACCCTGACCGAGCAGACCTATGATCAAAAGGATATTCCTACCATGACCACTACCACCTCCATTTTTCTCTCAGTCCACTGAGTATTTCAGGACCTCATCATCCAAAGTGTCCTTCACTTTTCAAGATGGTTGGAGTAATACAAGAGAGTTATTCACCTTCTATTTCCAGCAAGTAAAACAACAAAACAACCTTTTAAAACAGCAGTTCTCAACTGGGGCCCATACGACCTTTAACAACCCATATAAAATTTTGTCATCAAAATTATATTTCCGGATGGTCATCTTTCTTTTTTCCTTTTTGCCAAATAAACACACACACACACTATATATTCATTCGTCATTTCAGACTTATTATTTTTATTTTATGTCCTTTGTCTGGAAATATTCCATCACACATTCTGTGACCTCTTTAGCAGCTCTCCATCCCATGTGTCTCTTGTGCAATAAATTGGTTATATTTCTACAATACACAAAATATTTTTTTTGTTTTATACATGTTCCTAAATATTTAATTTTAAAAATATAATAGCATTTTTTTAACATCAAATAGCTATGGAGGCACACCCAAGTAAAACAAGAATCAAGGGGGAACCATAGGTAAAAATGGTTGAGAACCACTGCTTTAAAAAGTGCGCCTTTGTTTTGTGTACATCTGATCTTGTGTTTGTGTGTGTGTGTGTGTACACAGATATGAGTACAAATAGCATCTATTGAAGATCTACTCTGAATTATACTCCTAGGAAGTAAGCTAAGTCCAACAGAGTGTGGTCAGAGGTTAGGAGTGAAATCCTCCAATATCAACACCCCAATAGACACATCAATTCTTCCCTCCAATTCATCAGCTCCTTTCCCTCTCCACATCATAAAGGAAGGAAGGCTTCTGGAAATACACAGTAGTATCACTATCGTTAGTAGTAGTAGTAGTAGTAGTAGTAGTAGTATAGTAATCGTGTAAATCTTGGTGAGTCAGTTACCACCATGTCATGATTAACTACAAGTTAGACTAGGATTCCAATAGTCATAGACAAACATTGGAATTCCGCTTATGAGTGTCAAATATAAAGCTGATATTCTATGCTGATACGTCAAATATAAGGAGGTTTACACAGACACAGAAAGGTTTTGATGCCAACCTTAAAGAAATTTGGGAATGACAGCCAATGCAGGAATCTGACGGGAAAGTCTCATTTGTTTTTATTTTTTGCTTTTGTGCATGTGTATCAAGTGTTAAATGCTATATACAC
The DNA here is from genome assembly GCF_001194135.2 of Octopus bimaculoides. Lineage (NCBI taxonomy): Eukaryota > Metazoa > Mollusca > Cephalopoda > Octopoda > Octopodidae > Octopus > Octopus bimaculoides. The sequence goes on along the minus strand of NC_068998.1, from coordinate 10,403,725 downwards.
ATATATTACATAAACATATTAAACACATTCACACACGCATCTACATTCAGACACACACACTTAAAAATACACAAACATGTACACATACAGAGAGATACGCATTAATGTATACATGTGAAGTGAGAAAACAAACACGCACAAATAGACATTAACATCTAATTATATATATATACAAATGTATAAATTACATTCATGTATGTTTTATATATATATATATATATATATATATATATATATCACACACAGAGTGAGAGAGAGATTTAACAGCAAGAAAGAAAGGTATACTACATCAACTAACTGCCTAAATGCAAGTTTGTGGTTGTGAGTTTTCAACAATAGCTTAATCTCAAAATTTAGGTGTAAGGTTGGTAATTAATTAACCACCAAAAACATACAATGCACAAGAGTATTTCCTTCGTTTTAAATATATATATATACATACATATATATATACATATATATATATATATATATATATATATATTTCATTTATATACAGCTCCTTAAATGCGCCTATGCAAACATTTACATTTGCCAACAGTGGTATTCTGACACACGTCACACAAATGTATATGTATAATCTGTATGTGTATTTGCGTATATACATACATACACACACATATATGTATACATATGCACACATATACAAGCAAAACACTTGCAATACATGAATTTCATTGAAAGCCTATAATACTAATAAGGTTTTTTTAAGAGAAGCATTTACAATCAACACATTTCATTATAGATCTTTTAAAAGACTTGTAAAAGTGGTTAACATTATATATATATTTTTTTTTTTTTCCATGA
>NC_068998.1:10401455-10402720 GCF_001194135.2 Octopus bimaculoides | reverse complement strand
TTTTATATATATATTTTTTTTTCAATGGAAAAATTTTTTAAAAAATTTTTTGTCATTTGTTTTCTAAATAAGGATGGAAATTTTATTTTCAAAATCAGAAAGTGTTTGAGAAAGGAATGGTAAAGTAGAAAGAAGAGTAAAAAAAAAAGAAAAAAAAACAATAATGGAAAAGAAGGCAAAGTTAAAAAATTAAAAAAAAGCCAAGAAGAAAGAGACTGAGTGATTTAAAAGGTGCTTTCAAAAGTGGAAAACTCCAAAATAGTAACAACCAACAACAACAACAACAATAGTTGTTCTGACACTACCGAGCTACATAAAGGGTGTCTTTCTGTGACATAAAAAGAGAGAGAAAAAAAAAATATCACTTTTCTTAGCTTTGGATAAAAATGTATAGTATTGTAGAGATATGAGTATGTTTATAAAGTGTTTGTGCAAGTGAGTGAGTGTGTATGTGTGTGTATGTGTGTGTATATATGTGTGTGTATGTGTGTGTGTATATATATATATATATATATATATATATACACACACACACACACACACACACAAACATACTCTCATAGGATGGTTATGTATATACACATACACACACATTTATTTATTGACATTTCATCTTGACATAACGGTACTAAAACTCTGGTGTTAGGACTCAAAATACATACGCTTCAGAATGAAGCGGCAGTCGAGTACAGAAGGGTAATAAAAAATTGAAATGAAAAAAAAAAAAAAAAAAAAAAAGAAATCATATCATAATGAACTTCATTAGCTTACAGTTGTTTCTGCTACAAGCATCATGCTACAACTTCATTGGACCTTCAAACATGAAGTGAAGCTATAGTGTGATACTGAAGCTTTCAAGTATTAGTGCATTGTATCTTATAGTAGAAAGAACTGTAATGACGTTCATACACATAATTATCTATTCTTTTGTCATTCTTATATATATGTGTGTGTGTGTGTGTGTTTAATGTAAGGGTTGTTAAAATATGTTATAAACAGAAACAAACATATCCTAATGAAGAAGCTCAATGATTTAATGACTTCTTCCTTTTTTTTTTTTTGTTTTTGTAGAGTCGAAATTTATTATCCACACTGGGTTGATTAGGGATTCAAGTTTTGTCAATAGCGGCTGTTTCAAACAGTATACAGATTGGCTATGTCACTACAGATGAAACTCCAATCCCGGTCAACCTGATATACATAACATATAATCAAGTATAAATTTATTCTTTAACCTATGATCAAATGATGAATGAATACATATA
>NC_068998.1:10391672-10401445 GCF_001194135.2 Octopus bimaculoides | reverse complement strand
ATATATATATATATATATATATATATATATATATACATGTTTTGCTTTTTAAAACAAAGTGAAACATGCTTGTAGATAGAGTATTTAAAAGAGGGGAGAGACAGAGAGAGAATTAAAATATATAGAAGCGGCAATACATTGAACGCATGCCTCATATTTAGAAATGTAAGCAGGGATGTATGTCAGAATGAATAAAGAATATAACAATAACATTTGAAATAATGTTTGGTTCTTTTGCTTTTGTTTTTTTTACAAGGAACATAAGACAATCACTTCCTTTACTTGTTTTTTTTTTCTTGGCATCAAACAGAAAGTAATGAAATTGTAGTGAGAGATGTAACTATTATATCATATGACAATAAATATTAATTTTACAATACATATCAAGTACGTCTTTACTTTGTTAGTGATATTACTTTGTATGTAATACAACATGCAAATATAAATATATATATATATATATATATATATATATATATATATATATATATATATATATATATATAGTATTTATCATTATAATGGAAAACAGTGTTGATGAAGAAATTCAGAAGTAATCAGAATTTTAATAATAACAAATTCGTCTTTTATAGCGGCACAAGGCCAGGAATTTTAGGGGAGAGAGAATAGTAGAATATATCAACCCCAGTATTTAACTGGTACTTTATTTTATTTCATTGAAACTGAAAGTGATAAAAGGCAGAGTTGACTTTGGCAGTATTGGAACTCAGACAGTAAAGGGCTGTAACTAAATAACCCCAAGACATCTTTACCCAAACCGTAACAATTCTGCCAATCCAACACCCTAATAATACTACTAGTAATAATTGTTTAGGGGATGAAATCTAGTCCAGTAAACTGACTCCAGTACGTGACTGCTATTTTATTTTTATTGACTCTGTACCCCAGTAGTCATTTCTAAGGCTGCCAATTTTGAGAAGGATCAAGACTGATTATATTAATCCAAGTATATGACTAATCCAAGTATATGAGTAATAGTGGGATTTGAACTCAGAGTGTAGAGAGATGTAACTAAATACATCAAGGTATTTTTGTCCATCACTCTACAATTTCTGCCATTCACTGCCTTAATAATAATAATAATAATAATAATGTTTCTAATTTAGGAAGAGGGCCAGCAATTTCTGAGGGGAAGGGGTTAGTTGACTACATCCTACCACCCCAGTATTTGACTTGTACTTCATTTCCTTCCTCTTGGAGGGAGGTAAAGCAGAGTTGACTTCAGGTGGATTTGATCTCAGAATGTAAAGAGTCATTAGAATTACTGAAAGGCTCTAATGATTCTGCCAGCTCACCACCTTATATAATAATAATAATAATAATAATGATGATGATAATAATAACAACAACAACAATTTCTTGCACAAGGCCAGAAACTGTTTCGTGGAGCAGTGGATACAATCAATTGATTATATTGGCTCCAGTATTTGATTAGTACTTTAACCCCCAGAAGGAAGAAAGGCAAAGTCAATTATTATTATTATTATTATTATTATTATTACTTCCATCACCATAAGTTGACAAATTTACAGGGAAGGGAGAGGGAAGATTAAAAAAGAAATTGAAGTGAGCCCAGTTTTATAACTGGTATTTGATTTATTAATCACTAGATGATGAAAGGCAAAAACCACACATAGTAGGATTTGTATGCAGCCCATCATGGACATAAGAGAATCCTGCAACAAGGCATTTCATCCAGCAAGGCACAAGCCCCATTTTTTCTTTCTTTTTTCTTTTTTTAATTTTTTTCCCAAAGATAAAGATTGTGATGCATTGTCAATCTCCTGATATTTGTTTCCACAGTCTGAGAGAGAGTCGCAGAAACTAATGAAAGGCAAAAGATAGTCTTAGCAGGATTTGAATACAGAATCTAGGACACAATAAAAATGCTGTGAAGCAGCTAGCCTGATGTTTTACCATTTTAGCTAACTCCCGTGCCTTTCATAATAATAATGATAATATCAATAATAATAATTTTCTTCATCTTTTACAATAAAGCACAAGACCCTCAAAACTTAGAAGAAAGATGGACACAGGATTTTCTGATGCACATGTCTTTCCCAAGAAGAACCCACTGACAAGTGACAAAACCAGCTTTCACATTTAGTTCAGCAAAAGATGTTACATTTGCACCAATATAATTATGATGGCGGAAGTGAAAATCCTACCCCAGCATTTTGTTTTCTCAACCCAGCAAGTTAGAGGGACATAACTAAATACACCAACGCATTTTGTCAGGTGCTCAGCCAATTCTGCCAACCCACACACTAATAATAATAATAATAATAATAATAATAATAATCCTTTCTGTAATAAGTACAAAGCCTGAAATGTTGAGGGGAGAGGGGGGGGGCTAGCCGATTACATTAACCCCAGTGCTTAACTGTTAATTATTGTATTGACTTTGGAAAGATGAAAGGCAGGGAGGAAGTAATTCAATTACATTGACCCAAGTACACAACCAGTATTTATTTTCACCACCCCAAAAGCATTAAAGGCAAAGTCACCTTCAGCAGAATTCGAATTCAACACAAAGCTGCAACCGCCTAAGAATTTTGTCCAGCGTCCCAAAGATTCTGTTAGCTTACAGGCCTTACTAATAATAAGAATAATAATATTAACATTGATAACAATTCTTTCTACTAAAGGTACAGGGCCTGAAATTTTGGGGGAGGAGGCTATTCAATTATATCGACCCCAGTACCTGACTGGTACTTTATTTTACCAACCCCAATAGAATTGAAGGCAAAGTTGACCTCCGTGGAATTTGAACTAAGAATGTGAACAGATGGGAAAAACTGCTAAGCATTTTGTCCAACACACTGATGGTTCTACCAGCTCACCGCCTTCCATAATAATAATAATAATAATAATAATAATAGTAATCATTCTTATAGAAACAATAATAGTCATGTTTTCTTCTAACTTGGATCCCCTGTTTTGGAAAATACAGAGAAAGAGTGATACCAAGCCACATGTCACTTGTTAAATATAAAATATTGCACATGTTAGAAGGTGCACAGAATGGTTGCTAGGAGATGAAAATGGGCGACAAATCAATAAAACAACAACAACAACAACAACCACGTTATATGATTAACACAAAAACTAAAGAAAAATAAGCACAAATATCAAGCAACGGAAACAAAAAAATGGGGGGTAAAAAAAAAAAAAACAGGCAACAGACAGACAGACAGGTAGGCAAAATGGATGAAGAGAAGAGAACGATGATGACTGAGATGAGAATGATTGAAAACTGTGGGACAGCAAGAAAGGCGTATGAGTATTATTATTGGTGGTGGTGGTGGTGGTGGCAACAATGGATCTTTATGTATATGCTGAGAGAGAAAGAGGGAGAGAGAGAGAAAGAGGGAGAGAGAGAGAAAGAAGGAGAGAGAGAGAAAGAGGGGGAGAGAGAGAAAGAGGGAGAGAGAGAGAAAGAGGGAGAGAGAGAGAGAAAATAAATGTAGAAGCATTCATAAATATGTAAATAAGCCATTTAACAATGAATCTCAAATCTTGAAGACACACTGCCGAATGATGTGTGTGTGTGTGTGTGTGTGTGTGTGTGCTGCTGCATGTGTGTATGTTCATATATGTATATACATTTATACTCATATATACATGCATACAAACACATATTTTTGTGTATGCATGTATATATACATACAAGTATATATATATATATATATATATATATAATATACTTGTGTGAGAAAATTTGTGTACATCAACTTCTACAAACATGCATACATTTTCATACAAATTTGGTAAATATGTAATTGAAATTTGAAAGCAATAATAACGATGATGGTCTTTTCTACAATATGCACAAGGCCCAAGATTTTGGGGAAAGGGGCTAGTCAATTATATCACCCTTAGTGCTCAACTGGTACTTATTTCATCAACTTCGAAGACTTCTGTGGAATTTGAACTCAGAACGTAAAGACACTAAGTATTTTGTCTGGTGAGCTAACAACTGTGCCACCTCACCATCTCAATAGTAATAATGATGATGATGATGATAATAATAATCCTTTCTACTATAGGTACAAGGCCTGAAATTTTGGAAGAGGGGGTAAGTTGTTTACATTGACCCCAGTGCTTCACTGATACTTATTTTATCAACCCCGAAACGATGAAAGCAAAGTCGACCTTGGCAGAATTTGAACTCAGAACGTAGTGACGGGTGAAATACCACTAAGCATTTTATCCAGCGTGCTAATGATTCTGCCAGCTTGCTACCTTAATAATAATAATCCTTTTTACAACAGGCACAAAGCCTGAAATTTCTAGGGAAGGGACTAGTGGATTACATCGACCCCAGTGTTTCACTGGTACTTAATTTATCGACCTCGAAAGGATGAAAGGCAAATTCGACCTCAGAGGAATTTGAACTCAGGTCGTAACGGCAGACAAAATACCGCTAAGCATTTTGCCCAGCGTGCTATCAATACTGCCAGCTCACTGCCTTAATAATAATAATAAATGTATGAGGTACATCCTTAATAAGAAATTCAACTTTTCATCTGTTTTTTGCTGAAAATATGAATCAACTAACAACCACTACATACCAAGGAAAATGCCACTTCCACCAGCCTCAGGCTAATTCCTGCTTTCTAATTAGGTAATTAAATCAAGCACTTATATCATAGTTTGCTCCACCCTTCCACCCTAATCCACTCTTAATATGCTGCAGATATAATATTCTTATATTACAATTTTTTCCCTTTGCATTAAAGCCAATTCTTCCTATATAGCAGACACATTCCTCCATTCTGCTTATCCTTTTACTGTAGTAAGTTTTGCAAGCTAGGTCTTCCAGCAGTGTGTACTGAATAATTTTATTTCATATAATAATAATATTCTTTAAACATCAATAGCTTTTAACACTTAATAGCATGTATCATTAATTGCGTTAATTATTAATAGCTTTAACATTGATAAGCATTTAGCAACAGTTAGTTTAAAATTTACCGTTAAAAAAATTATATACAAATACATCTCAAATGGATGAGAAAAATTTTAATATTGTCTCTATACTACATTTTTATTGGTTAATAATCGAGAAAAAATTTAATAAATTTCAAATGTTTTTTTTTTTATAGGAGAGTTAGGCAAGTTCAGTTGTTATAAGGAGGGTTGAACCTAACTATCATTCCATGTCTTACCTTTCATGTGACAGTAAGAAATGGAGAAGAAATTTTGGTGCTTGGACTGAAGACAAGTGATGAGTTTTTTCTTTGTTCCTCACTGTCAAACAAAGCAGAATGCTGGAAATGATAGACTCTACATTCCTCACAGCAATAGAGGTTACTGAATTCTGCTATGAAACTAATTATACTACCAACACAGACCATCACCATTTTCTTGGTGGTACAGATTTCACCAGATCTCTTTATAATTCAGTGTAGATGACATCTGGAGCACTCTCATTCATACACCAGCCCAACCAAGCATGAGATATGTTGTGTATATTTTGTCAGATCGTTGTAGATTAATGCCTAACTTGTATGTGCCCATTTAAACATAAAAACTAGCTTGTGATTTTCAGTAGTTATATAGCATGTTTGCAACAATCAACAGGTGATATGAGGATTCTATGCACATTGAAAAAGATCCATAATGAGATATTTTCCTTTCAAATTACATTTAATTTACACAAACACATACACAGGCACAAATGCATAAATACATACACACACACACACACACACACATATATATATATATATATGAGGATGAGAATGTCATGAGAAAATGAAGGAAAATGAACAGACAAAATAGAAAAAAGATAAAGAAAAAGAAGTATGTAAAAAGGATGTGCTTCAGAGATTGTAGTGTTCGATGGTGTACCAGAAGGGGGAGGAGGAATTTGGTTACTTTAAAAAAAAATATATATATATTTTATTTTATTTCTTGAAATACTTATTTAAAAACAAAGTAACAAATTAAAATTTCAGTTAAAGTGAATGAGGACAAAGACATGCTTTGGATGGCTCAAAAATAAAATAAAAGAAGTATTTCTTTTTCTTAAGTTATATATATGCATGGAAGTGAGAGCTCATGTACATGAGAGTGTGAAAGAGATAGCAAGGATGTGGAAACCATAGTGGGTGTTATTAGAATAGGGGCAAATTAAAGTATTCCAATCTTAACATAACGAACATATACATATATATATATATATATATTCATGTGTGTATCTGTTTATGTGTACACATACACACACACACACACATAAATTGAAGATATTACTTTATAAAAAGTTGTAATAAAGATAAGTGTGTGCATGGGAATGGCAGAAGGAGTGGGGAAGAATTAATTGGAAAAAATTATTAAAAGTAATAATAATTATAATAATAATGTTTATAATAATAATAATAATAATAATAATAATAATAATAATAATAATGATGATAATAATAATAACAACATTCATTAAGTTATGCAACTATTTATATTTGGCATGCAGGAAATGAATGAAGTGTTGTTGGTTTGAACTTTCAGATTGTTACTCCCGCGTACAGCTGTCTGTAGCAGCCACAAAGAGCAGCAGCGGCGGCAGCAGCAGTTAAGGGTATCTGGGAAGGTCACTTCGCTTTTTGTCTGATTGTGTGTCCATCATCCCCTGTGGGTCGGGAGAGCATCCTGCAGCAAACAGAAAGAAAGCATAACATGGGCAAAAAATATTGAAGGTTCAAGCCACAAACAGGATTTAACAGCAAGGTAATCATAGTATAAGAGAGAGAGAGAGAGAGAGAGAGAGCATACATCATCATTATTGTTGTTGTTATTGTTGCCATTGTTGTTGTTGCTAATATTTATATGTAGGTGTATGGGGGCTATGCTTATATGCGTGTATGTATGTATGAATGAATGTGAGAGATTGTTGAGAGGAAGTGTGAAAAGGTAAAGAAAGAATGCTACGTTATATGTGTAAAATATAATAATAATAATAATAATAATAATAATAATGATGATTTCAAACACTGACACAAGGCCAGCAATTTTAGGAAAAGGGTAAGTTGATTACATCAACCCCAGTACTCAACTGGTACTTATTTTATTGACCCTCCCCCCCTCAAAAGGATGAAAGGCAAAGTCAACCTAGACGAAATACTGCTAAGCATTTTGTCTGGTGTGCTAACATTTCTGCCGGGCTCGCCGCCTTAATAATAATAATAATAATAATAATAATAATAATAATATTGATAATAATGATAATAATAATACTTTCTACTGGAAACACAAGGCCTCAAATTTAGGGGAAGGGATTAAGTCAATTACATCAACCCAGTGCATAACTGGTACTTATTTAATCGATCCTGACCTCGATGGAATTTGAACTCAGAACGTAGCAGCAGACGAAATACTGCTAAGCATTTCGTCAAGCGTGCTAACGATTCTGCCAGCTCGCCACCTTAATGATAATAATAGCTTCAAATTTTGGCACATGGCCAGCAATGTAAGGAGAAGGGACGCAAGTCAGTTATATGAACCCCAGCGTTTGAGTGGTGCTTTATTCCATCGATCTTGAAAGGATGAAAAGTAGAGCTGGTCTTGCCAGAATTTGAACTCAGAGCTTAAAGGACCAGAGGAAATGCAGTTAAGCATTTTGTTTGATACACAAATGATTCTGATTGTTCAATGCTGAAATAATAATTGTTTCTGATATAAACACCAGGCCTGATATTTGTAGGGGGGGGGGGGGGTAGTCAATCACATCAACCCCAGTGCTCAACTTGAACTGATTCTATTGACCCTCAAAGAATGAAAAGCAAAGTTGACCTTGCTAGAATTTGAACTCAGAACATAAAAGAGCTGGAGGAAGTGCAGCTGAACATTTTGTCCAATGTGCTAAAAATTCTGCCAGCTTCTCGCAATAATGATAATAATAAATTAATTAATTAAATAGATAAATAAAATAAAATAAAACAAAATAAATAAATATAAACAAATAAAAATGAATTAAAATGACAGAGCAGGAAAACAGCTATTGGAAATTTTCAAATGTTAGAGAAAATACAGGAGGTGAACAAGAAGGAATGAAAATGAAAGAAAGAGACACAAAGAAAGATTATAAAGACAAAGACAGACAGTAACAAACATACAAACAAAAACACAAAGAAAATAGAAAACAAAAAGGAAAAAGGAAGACAGAGAGAATGAAAGGGTGATATGAGTTCTTCAAAATGGTGCTTCTAAATTTGGTTATTTAAAGAATAATTGAATATGTCCTCTATTTTCCAAAGAACTAATCTGACGTGACCAACACATGCTACAAGACAATCAAAACGGAATCAAAAACCAAACGTGATAAGATGACTGATACTAAAATAATCTGAAAGTTTCCCTGCTGATGCTTGTTTGTGCTTTCTATGTTGAAAACAGATGAAAATAGATCAGGCAGTAGCCATGTGGCTGGAAAGTTAACATCATCCTCATCATCATTTAACATCCATGTTCCATGCTGGCATGGGTCAGATGGTTTGAGAGGATTTGACAGAGTCAAGGACTGCATTGTGCTCCAGTGTCTGATTTGGCATGCTTTCTATGCCTGGATGTCCTTCCTAAAATCAACCACTTTACAGCATGTACCGGGTGCTTTTTTTTTTTTTTTTGTGCCACTAGCACTAGTGATGTCATTAAGCAGTTTGCAAGACTAGAAACTCCGAGGGGACAGCTTCGTGAAAGGAGATGAGGAGTAAAAGTATGAAATAAGAGGCCAAGGTAGAACTGGTTTCTTCTAGTAAAAAAAAAAAAAAAAAAATTACCTTCTTGAGTCATGACAACTCACAAGGGCTGGTTTTCTGGTTTACAAGGCGTACATATTTCCCACTGGACGGGATGCTGGTCCGCCGCAGGAATACTCATTTTTGCCAGCTGAGTAGACAGAAGCAATGTGAAACGAAGTGTTTTGCTTAAGAACACAATGTGTTGCCTAGTCCAGGAATCAAAACTGTAATCTTACTGTCATGAGTCCAGTACCCTAACCACTAAGCCACATGCCTCCACTCAGGTAAAGTAGCTACATGACAACTCAAATTTTAGAAAAGTGAGAAGAAGCGCATCAGGGAGGACTGGAAAAGTACACTTTACAATCAAGTGGATCCAGGTTCAATCCAGCTGTGCAGCATCTTGTGCCAGTGTCTGAGCTAGAACTTGGGCAGAAAAATTAGATAGATGGAAACACTGGAAGTTTGTAGTTTAGACCCTACCTGTTCTTAGATGTGTATACTTAATTTTTTGCCTGGTTTAACACCACTACTACCTACACAATGGCTTCTTTAGCTTTGTTACAATCTATCATTCTATGCTTTTCCTATACAAGCTAGCAGGGCTTGCTCTGAGCAATCTAATTTCTTCACAGTGAATGTACCAGTCGCCTCAGATACTCAGCAAAGAGCATCCTCGGAGGAACTGTGCAGGCTGAATGAATCAGGAGGGAGATGCGCTACTGCAATGCAGAGGCTGCCCAACAACACCTGCTCCCAACCAATCAGTGTAAAATCTTCCCTCTTCCCCACCTGTCCCAGAGAATCTACAAAGGCTATGAGTAATGTGCTTCCATTTCAGATAAAGCCAAAATGAAAAATTTAGGCACAAAAAAAAAAAAAAATTTTAAACAAATTGTAAAAGAAGAAAAAGAAATATTGACATTCTGAAATCCTTATAAGAACTCTGATGCCATACAAGTTCTTTTTTCCAAAATTCACAAGAAAACTATTGATAACTGAATTAACAGCTGC
>NC_068998.1:10389055-10391662 GCF_001194135.2 Octopus bimaculoides | reverse complement strand
GTTCTTTTTTCCAAAATTCACAAGAAAACTATTGATAACTGAATTAACAGCTGCTGGAGAGAAAGAGAGAGAGAGAGAGAGAGAGAAAGAGAGAGAGAGAGAGAGAGAGAGAGAGAGAGAGAGAGAGAAAGAGAGAGAGAGAGAGTATTGGTTTTTATTTATTTTTAATTACATTTGCCGTATTCCACATCAGTGTTACTATGTTAGTTTATGAAAAGAATGACCTTCAGGCAAATTTGGGAAATTTTCACACATAATACTGGAGTTGTTATTTGTAGTTTTCTTTTGTTCTTGGTTTTGGTTTCTGTGTTTAACCTCTCCTATTTCATCAGCTGGATGCTTATTTCTACTGGCAAACCACTACTTGACAGTGAATTACAATTAAAAGTTGGCTCTCTTGTCTTAAGCAAGCAGAGAAATGAAGCTCCTTGTGCAGGTGCTCATCACAACAGCCATGGGAATAAGCTTTCCTGACCATACTGCTAGTAAACCAGCTTGGTGTGTAACCACTTTCATACTCCTCCAATGGAAACAAGATGTCACTTAATTCTCCACAAATAACTCAAAACATTTTTATATGCTACGAAAGCAACTAAAAACAGCTGCATGAACTAAAATAAGGTAGAATAAAATATTCAGCAGATGGACAGAATATGACACAAAAGCCTACAGAGACCTTTTATAGACAGAGGATAAAGAATGGGACAAGTGACATGAAGCAGAAGACAAGATCCTGGTTAGCTGGACATCAAGTCAGGTTTACTTCAAGTTATAGCCATTTCACTTTACATAAAGAATTGATCTTGACAAGCCAATGAAAACTCCACCATGTGATAACTCAATCTATAGCAGCCAAATCCCCTGTAAATTATACACTTCACTTTCTTAAAAAGGGAACGACACATTGGATAATGAAGTCCTAGACATGCAATATTCAAGACAAGGATGTGGTGAGAGTTGCGATGTCCTTCATTTTAGCTCTATACTCAGTCAGGACTAATCTGAAGATAGGCAACAAAAACAAGAATGTCACATAAACCCAGTTCAGGTTTGCTTTAAATTTGAGACATTGCACCTTTTTTTAGAAATCAATATTTAAGATAATTAATAATTTATCAAGCAATGTAGATAGACTGGCAAGAAAGCATAGTATGAAGAAAGGGGCAAGATAGAAGTTTAAGGGCTGGTGGTGGGGGTTTCACTTCTGTAATTGTTATTATAGTTATATTTGTTAACCATTTAGCAGATTACTTTGTCAAATGTAATGCTTATTTATTCATATAATTTTCAATTAATCATGCATTATCTCCATAGCTTAAAGATTTTGATGATGTTATTGAGAATTTTTAGAATGACATTGTAAGGTACATGTGAGAGGCCAGATCTGTATGGTCTGAACATAAAGCAGGTACAATATTTGGGCCAGATATGACCGGTTTAAATACTAAAAGGTTAAACATGTCTCTTTATCCATCACTCTGGACGGTTGTGCTAAGATTGAACCATTGTAAACAGGAATATGGTAGCTATAGATGTGTGCATGTAGGTGTGGGGGTGGTGGTGGTTATGATAATGATGGTAGTAGCATTGTAACTGTAAAAGTGTGACAGAGCGGTATACATCTGCTGTGGTGGGTGTTGGTCACTTTAAAAGTGTTGTGTTGATAGTAGTAGTCATTTAAGTGTGGTAGCGGTCACTGTATCGGTATGGTGGTGGTGGTGGTGGTCATGCATGTTGATGATACTAGTGAAAATGATGGGTAGTAGCTAGCACAATGTAGAAGCGGTGTTGGTGTTGGTGGTCAGGTGTGGTAGTGACGGTAGTGGAAACATAATTAGTGTGATATAATGGTGGTGCTGGTGGTAGTGGTAGTACTTGTGAGTAGTAATAGTGTTGGGGTAGTGACTGCAAAAGTATGGTAGCACTATTAACTATGAAGTTGTGGTTACAGTGCTGGCGACAGTAGTAGTAGTAGTAGTAGTAGTAGTAGTAATATGAAGATGTAGTGGTTGTAACTGTAGAGCACAGCATAGCAGAGTAGTTGACCAGCATGATCTGAAAACCTAACTGAAGCTAGGAATGTGCAACGTCCGCTAAAGATCTGCTTGATAATCAAAGCCAACAAAGGCTGTTTGACAACAGCAACAACAACAACAACAGCAGTTTATATAAAACAAATGAGTGATAAAGCCAGACAGAATCATCATCATCATCATCATCACCATCATCGTCATCATGATTACGATCATGTTGATGATGGTCACCATCAGAACACACAAAACTTTCCATGTTCAATATTGATAGATGATGTTATGGTTTGTTAGGTTGGCGACATTGTCAATTATGCAACAGGCAGGTAGAAATCATATTTATTAAAGCCTAGATGATCACTCTCCACCTCACAGCACAATTTTATTGGGCATCTACACTATGTGTGTATCTATGTATGGAGATAGATAGATAAATATAGACAAACATACCTACATTTATATGTATATATATATCGTGCTGGTGGCACGTAAAAAGCACCATTCGAGTGTGGTCATATATATGTATATACATATATATATATATATATATATATATATATATATATATATATATATA
>NC_068998.1:10380051-10387212 GCF_001194135.2 Octopus bimaculoides | reverse complement strand
TATATATATATATATATATATATATATATATATATATATATATATATATATATATATATATATATATATATATGTATGCATATATATATATGTATATACACGTATATATATATATGTATGTATATACACGTACATATATATGTATGTATATACACGTACATATATATGTATATATATATATATGTATGCGCATATATATATATATATATATATATATATATATATACACATTGAAGATGAAACTTCAAATTTTGTGACCGAGTTTCACACTTCTGATCGTCAAACAAAATTTGGGGAATGAAACAGGAAACCATTAATGGGAATGTTCAGATAATGAAAATGAAAAATAAGCATTTGATGGGAAGCAAGCATAAAGATAGAAATCAAATTTATATATATAAAAAAAAACAAATATCTGATTTCATGCATATGCAAAGATAAAATCATATAGCGAAAAATTAACCAACCAAAAAACTTTTAGATTTTTTTTTTTTTTAAACACTTTTGGAAAAAGATTTTGTCTTTTAATTGCAAGTTATTAAATGCAACTAACTTATAAACTCACTTAATCCATTTTTCAACTCATCATCTTATATATGATTAACCTTACTGTATCTTTAATTTTTTTCATTTTTTGAAAATTGTTTCAGTCACTAGACTACAGCCATGCTGGGGCACCACCTTGAAGAATTTTTAGTTAAATGAATCAACTCCTATTACTTTTGTTTTTTAAAACCTGCTACTTATTCTATTGGTGTTTTGTCACACCGCTAAGTTACAGGGACATAAATACACCAAAACTGTTTGTCAAGCAGCAGTGTGGGACAAACACAGACACAAACACACAAATATATACGATGGGCTTCTTTTAGTTTCTATTTGCCAAATCCACTCACAAGGCTTTGGTCGGCCCAAGGCTATAGTAGAAGACACTTGTCCAAGGTGCCACACAGTGTGACTGAACCCAGAACCATGTGGTTGGGAAGCAAGCTACTTACCACACAGCCACACCTGCACCTATGAAGTATAACAGTTGCTCACCTGTATTATTTTCTTGCAGCTAAATATATATACATCTTCAATCATAACTAGGATTAAAGCAGTTATTAAGGCATTACGGTAACAACTATGGAGATGTTCCAGTCTTATTGAACCTCTTCAGAGAAACAGTTTTTCAACTGCTGCAGTTCTTTGATGACTAGAGAAAATAATAAGACAATTACAAATTACCACTTGAAAGAGTGACTAGAGTGAGAGGATGCCCAGGGATACTGGCTGCATAAAAGTTTTAATAGTAAAATATGCACTTGGACATTTAGTGTAGAGTTTCAATGAGACTCGCTCTCCTGTGGCATTCTGTATAAAATTTTAATTAATCAAAATTTCTGGCTGATCTCCCTTGGCCTTTCTGATGACATTTAGATGATTATCTTTATCATTAAGAGAGTTATTCTGATGCTTATTTCAAATATAGACACAAACATATATATATATATATATATATATATATATATATATGTATAACAGGTTTCCACACAGTTTCTATCAACCAAACTTACAAAGCATTGGTTGGCCTGGGGCTGTAGTAGAAGACGCTTGCCCAAGGTGCAACGCAGTGGGACTGAACCCGGAATCATGTGGTGGTAAGATGAACTTCTTAACCACACAACTATACTTGTGCCAAAACACACACACACACACACATGCATGTGTATGAATGTGCACACAAGCACATACATGCATGCATACAAATACACATGCATATGTGCACACACACATACATTCATTTATGCGCATGCACACACAGGCACACATACACACGCACTTATTATCTTTTGCTTGTGATTCACGTACTGCAATTCTTACTCTTGGAAATCAGAGAGGCATGAAACCCAAATGGCAATAAATAAATATACGCATTATACATGTATTGTGTACTTTCTTCCTCTTTCATTGAGAAGCTAGAACATTTAAACATACGTAATCACACACACGCACACACATGTGCATGCGCCAGTACATAAGTTTGCATTGAAAAAGAACAATAGTTTTGCAGGTTATGTAATCAAGTATCTAAAAAAGACCAATCAGAATCTGCTAAAGAAACAGCAAGACTACTGCGTTGTCAATGGCTGAAATAAAGTAGCAGGTGTGACATCTATCCTAGCATGATTGTGTGACATGAATACGGCCGATTCAAGCTGAGTGAAAATGGAACAAAAGGAAGGGGATAGGAGATATGCAGGCAGGTATGAAAGAAACCATACAAAAGACTTGGAAACACATGCAAAATGTCATGCCTTAGAATATTGAGATTCACAGAATTTGATGATGAATAAACAAAAAACAACTTTTTTTTTTAAATCACAAATTAAAATAATTCCATGGTAAATTAAAATGGTAATAAAGCAAATTAAATTGATTTTGAAATAAATCAAACATAATCTCAAAGTAGATTATACTTCTAATTAAATAATACCATTAAATCATATATTTTCAATACCTTTATCCTTAACTAACAAATTATATATTACTTTTAGTTTACTTTCAATCTATTTTCCATCTTTTGTTTCAGTCAGTGGACTGTGGCCATGCTGGGGTACCATCTGTAGGGTTTTAGTCAAACTAACCCCCTGTAATGCTTTTTTTTTATTATTTTGTCCTTATCTATTGTTCTTTTTACTGACCTGTTAAGTTACAGCTGTTAAGTAGTGGTGGTCGTGATGGAGTGACAAACAGAGAGAGAGAGAGAGTGAGAGAGACAAAGACACACACATACACACACGCATGATGGACTTTCACACAATTTCCATCAACCAAATTCACTAACAAGGCATCCGTCATCCCAGGGCAATGGTAGAAGACACTTGCCCAAGGTGCTGTTCACTAGGACTGGACCTGAAATGACTAGGTTGCAAAGCAAACTTCTTAACCACACAGCCATATTGAGACATCTTGAACAAGTGTCAAAACATCTTTCAAGAATCGTCTGTTTTGGGAATACAAACACAGTAACAAAACACAAGTTGTAAATGCACTTGCTTCCATGAAATCATTTTCATATCAAGATAAAATATAAACTTTCAAACAGACTCCTTGATAATCACTGTAGGCATTTGTTTAAACAATGAACAAATCCCTCAATACATTTACACACCTTTGCAGTGCAAATATAATGCACAATCTCTGTCTACCTAATTATCTGCTGTTATTTGTTTTGGTGTTTTAAGAGTCCAAATCTTCCTGTTATTCAGAGGTAGTGAGTACATGCATACAACTTTGAAGTGCAGACTTCTTGTATGGATCTCAGTTGCTTCCTGCTCACAAAATGATAACACCAGAGAAGTGAATACAGATAGGAGATAAAAAAGGTGTAAAGCTCCTCTGATAGGAGGAAAACTGAGAACAATAGATTAGGCTGTTGAGCTGATAGACATCATATTTAATAGACATAAGACTTGTCAGTCTGCCTTGTGGTCCCAGCAGACAAAACAGAAAAGGTGTAGCCCTGGAGGAAGGCAAGGGAGATGCGCTGGACCTGCAGTCACTCTGGCACATGGGACTCACACTTACAGATAGCCATCTCTGCCTTGATAGCAGTGAGTAGGGATATAGTCCAGGAGTCAAGAACACCACTGCCACAAGCTTGACCACAAATCTGTCAGAGAGCAGCACACACTCGAGAAATACCAATACTTGTAGCTTGAAACAAGCTAATGTTTCTCTGAGGCTCACCCAAAACTTACTTTCATAATCCATAAGTACTATATGCTTAAGTCAAATGCTGAAATTAATTCGAATTTAAAACGAATCACCTAAGTTCAAATAATTCAAAACATAGACTTCTACTATGTTTTATCTAAATATCTACAGTTTTAATTTGTTTCAAGGTCATTTTAATTTGTTTTGAGATTATTTTAATTTCCTCGTATTTGAAAGGTTTACATTGATGCATGGACAGTTGTTATTGAATAGCATTCTAACTTTAATCAAGATGCAAAAAGAGGCAAAAAATCATAGATTTACACACATACACATGCAATATATCTCATTCTCAAACCAATGACAAAGCTGCTAAGTCTGCTTCTTAAGCATTTTTTTTCCTTCTTTTATTTCTATATCCCCACTTTGCTAGTTCTTCCACCTTGGTTCCCTCCAGACAAATGGTAAGAAAAAAAAATGTCTTATAAACAACATAATTTATTACATAATATCGTTGACAGCCTACTATTAATTCAACATTAACATCTTTAAACCTTTTGCTACAATTTTTTCTGTTGAAATACACAGCTGAATTTTGAAAATAATGAAGAATTTAATCAAATAATTTTGCCATTATTAAAAATAGGGTTTGAAACATAAATTAACATGAAATTTTGATTAAAAAATTTTAATTCAGATCACTTTAAACAGGCAGTTAGTATCATAAAATCAGAGGTGGTCGCAAGTGGGTTGGTATCAAAGGGCTTAAAGTCAACATTTAGGCAAATAAATCTAGTAAAATCAAGTGTGAATATTTCAACCTAAAAACAATTTCCCCACTGAAATCCCGTTTGGAATTGTGGCTCACAGTGGTTGTTCAACGAGCTAGAAATAACATTCAAAACTCCCTCAAATCACAACAGATGCCTTTCCTGTCACCAACCCTCCCCTGTTTCCAAGTAAGGTAATATTTCCCCATGACCAGACATGTTTTCGAAGAAGATTGGGAATGAGAGACACCACTTGCATGATGGTGATACACACTTACAACTATTAAGCAATGTCAAGGAGAAAGCAACACACAAATATGACATGCTTCTTTCAGTTTCCATCTACCCAATCTACTCACAAGGCTTCAGTTGGCCAAGGTGCTGCATTGTGGAACTGAACCTAAAACCATGTAGTCGGAAAGCAAACTTCTTAACCACACAGCCATGACTGTTGTCTTTCAACAACATTTGCATATCTTTATACATCTATATCTTTATACATCTATATAACCCATGCTAGCATGGAAAGCGGACGTTAAACGATATATATAAAGTAAACATTAGATAAAATAGTCTTTGATGATAATAAAACTGTTTGAATAAAAGATAAGATTGGTCACGTCATGAACACTGGAATGAATTTTCTTTAATCCAGTATACTCCACCTACAGCTACGTCTACCTTCTCTGTGACCAACCAA
This sequence comes from Octopus bimaculoides, assembly GCF_001194135.2. Lineage (NCBI taxonomy): Eukaryota > Metazoa > Mollusca > Cephalopoda > Octopoda > Octopodidae > Octopus > Octopus bimaculoides. Next base: position 10,382,040 of record NC_068998.1, on the reverse strand, counting down.
TAATGTAGGAGTGATCAATAAAGCTATATAGATGATCATCAGTGTAAATAAAACAATGAACAGATATGACATCAATTGCCACAAGGATTATTTCAAATGCACAATAATTTTTCTCCTCTTCTGTCTTCCACAGCCTCGGATGACATACAGCCTAGCTGACAATCCACAACAGAGCAACAATATTCAATGCATTTTTTTAAATATTTTCCTATGTTTCTTATATCTGCACTCCCACCACCATCAGCACTACCACTGCCATTGTCATCACCAACATCATCATCTGATTCTACTTTCACTTTCATTAAGAAATCGCACCTATCACTTTATTTACTTATTTATGAATAAAATACAGTTTGTGAAATCAAATTCACATGCCTCTCCTCTCCCCCTCCTCCCCCTGCAAGGGGGTGTCTATGTGGTCATTCCACCAGCTAAAAATAGCAACCAAATCTCCTCTAAATCCTACAAACACAACCTAATATTTTAATATAAAGGAACAGTAAGATGGAGGCATAGCTGTGTGGTTAAGAATTTGCTCTCCAACCACGTGGTCTTGGAATCATTTCCACTGCATGGCACCTTGGGTGTCTTCTAATACAGTACAGGGTCCACCAAAGACTTGTGGGTAGATGTGGTGACAGAAACTGAAAAGAAACCACATGTGTGTGCATGTACACACATACCCTTGCCCTGGCATCAAATGATGGTTGTAAATGAGCATCACTGTTATACAAGCATGGTTGTTCATTTCCAGTTTCCTATGAAAAACATGTCCGGCCATGTAGAAATATTACCTTGCTTGGAAACAGAAGAGAGTTGGCAACAGAAAGGCATCCCAGCTGTAAAAGAATCTGCCACAATAAATTCCGGCTGACCCATGCAAGCATGGGAAACTGGATGTTAAATGATGAGTTGATGATGTATATATATATATATATATATATATATATATATACATATAAAAGTGGAATGATCATGGCTGGAAAGGTTTATATCATGGGTCTGATTGGCTATGGCTGATTTAAGACCTAACAATAATTTCATGACAACCAAGAATAACAACAATTTTGACTGCCTCCGCATACTTCACGACCCATCTGTCTGCTTTTAGTCACCCTGCTAAATCTGGTGTTGCTATATAGCCCCAGGTCAATCCTGATCAAGTAGATCTATGGCCAAAGAAATTCCAACCACGACCACCCCATCTTTTTCAGGGGTACTTGAATTATGGCCCATGTTACCCTTCACTGATCTCCGCAGTTAGAAAAATCTGGATACATATAGAAGAAAAAAAAAACGAAGCAAGTGACTTTGTTCTTAAATTAGTTATATCATCTTACACACATTTCATTAATAATAATATTCATCATATAAGGAAAATCTTATAAGTAGATTACCTTATCAAATCAACAGAGATTGCATAATACACTTAAAATCACCTGTATGATTTATAATGGACTCCAGACAGTATATATTACTACAGTATATAATTAATGTATGCAAATATATATTCTGAATATGTATAAGTAATGACTTCACATTTTACAGCTAATATTGTGTTGGTTTTTTGGGGGGTTTTTTCTTATCCCTGAGGAAACAATTTAATTATTATCTTTGTAGCTGAATGAAGCTATGTCAAAAATATCCTGGTTTTATTTTTCTCTCTCCTTCCTAACTTATATGTATTTTAGTTTCCTGATAACTTCAAAATACATCCATCTCCCCAAGCATTATATTAGCTAAGCAGACACACACATGTTCACCCCAATGAATGTGTGTACATGTGAGTGTGTGAGAGCGAGAGGGGAGAGAGAGAGAGAGAGTGATTTCAAGAGTTCAATGTCATTTTAGAATTTTTTTTCTTTTGGCAAATTAAATACATTAAGCTCAAAACTTAAATTTCACTGATTCACTAATCAAACAGTGATCTCCAATGAAGGAAATTTTAAAAAATCTTACTAATATAAATATTTGTTTAGACCCTTTCTC
>NC_068998.1:10374498-10379229 GCF_001194135.2 Octopus bimaculoides | reverse complement strand
ATGCGTGCGTGCGTGTGTGGATATATTGCATGGAAGTTGGATTAACCATTTCATTACTATATCTCTATGGAAATACACTGCCCTTCTTTCAATTAATTTTGAAAATGATGACGAAGAATTTAGTAAAAATAACTGTCGTTATTAAGCTAGTGTTTGAAACTTAAATTATGAAATTTATATGAAAGGTTTTTAAATCTAGATCACTTTAAAACAGGAAGTTTTTATCTTAGAACCAGGGCTGGTCTCAGGGTTAATATCAGAAGGATTAAGGACCACTCCAATCCAGAAAAAAACATACTAATTCTTATCTACTCCATGCAGAAACTTGAAACTTTTATAAGAGCCAGCAGAATTGAAGAACCAGTTAAGAAAAAAAAAAACATATTGTGGTGCGTGTGCATATGTATGTGTGTGTATAAAGAAGAAAAACTATAAAGAGAGAGGGGCTGAAGAGAGAGGGGCTGAAGAGAGAGGGGATGAAGACACATCCATTGAAAGGGAACTTTAATTTTAGTTTTAAATAGTAGACAAAACACAATGGAATTACCACGAACGCCACTTTAACCTTTTAGCATTTAAACCGGTCATATCTGGCCCAAAATATTCTAGCCAGTTTTACATGCAAACTGGTTAGATCCAACCTCTCACACCTACCATACAATGTCATTCTAAACATAAACAATCAGATCACTGGAGTTTCAAAGCTACAAGATAATGCATGATTAATTCAAAACAATGTGAATAAAGAAGTGATATATTTGACACTTGAGTGAACTGGAACAACATGAAATAAGTATTTTGCACAAGAACACAATACACTGTCTGGTCCAGGAATTGAAACCATGATCTTACGATCATGAGTCCAACACCCTAGCCACTAAGCAATGTACCTCCACATATGGCATACAGTAAAAGTAACATAAAGGTTACCTTCTTGAGTCTCATTGACTCACAAGGGCTGGTTTCCTGCTTTCCATGGCGAATAAATTCCCATACCTGGATGGGACTCCAGTCTGTCGCAGGATTAATAATTTTTGCCAGCTGAGTGAACTAGAGCATCATTAAATGAAGTGTTTTGCCCAAGAACACACTGCATCGCTCAGTCCAGGAATTGAAACCACAATCTTACAATTATGAGCTCAACACCCTGACCACTAAGCCACATGCCTCTACATATGGCATATAAAACCACATGAATTACAGAACTACATAAAACAAGACAGGCAACACAGTCGACAGGTTTTTGATAACTAGCATTCATTAACCATTAAGCATAATGACATTCTAACAAAAATTATGAAGAGTGTAAATTCTCAATCTGAAGAAATGAATTCTCAAAGAGACAAATTTCAAGCTATAACATGTCGCAGAATTTTGAAAATGATAACCTTAAGTCTTGCAAATTAATTCTTAAAAATCACAATACTTAGAATCACATTAAACGCTTCAGACTGATAATTAAATAAATAAATAAATAATCAAGCAAATTAGTAATTATACATGAAATGCTTAATCGTCTTTATCTATTTAATAGCCCTCGATTCTGCTAAGTTCAATAAAACTTCACTTCATAAACAGTACACCGGCTTCCATAATTGCTATTTAATAACCAAAATTGCCATTATTAAACAGAACAAATTAAGCACAAGAACAACAATAAAAACTGCATCACAACAGCAGTACCAAGTAGAATGAAAGAATGATATGACAAGCTTATTAAAAATGATATATTTTGATGAAGAATGTAATGGAGTGATTTAACATTTCTTAATGAATCTAGTCATTTATAGGTAATCTTGGAGAATGACTTCCATAACTTCTAGATATTCTCTTCAATAAGTTACATCTCTCAGCTACTTCAGTGTGTGGTAGATGATATCATTATATATATATATATATATATGTATATATATATATATATATATATATATATATATATATATATATATATATATATATATATATACATACATACATACACACGTATATATACATACACACACATATACATATACATACATACACATATATAAATACATATATATATATAATTATTTTAAGTTACAGAACATGATTTTATATGTATGTGTGTATATATACACATATATACACACACACATACAAAATCATGTTCTGTAACTTAAAATAATTTATATAATTAAATTTGATAATAAATGAATTACTTACATGTCTGCGTTAATGCAAAGCGCAAAAAATCCTTCAAAACGATGCAGAATTTTTAACAAAGATTTTCTTTCACTTGAGGACGTAGCTTAAATCCTGCATTATTCTGAAGGACTTTTTTGCATTTTCCATTAATACAGGCATATAAGTAATTTATTTAATTAACTAAATATAATAATACAAATTAGTTACATGCTTTTAAGTTACGAAACAATTTGTCACAATACAGAATGTTCTTATTGTTAAATAAAATTTCATCAAACTATTTCTCTGTCATGGAGATGCAATCTGGAAACAGTAAGGAATACTACTGAATGTTAATACTATACGCTTGTCTCAAATTACTTCCTAAGCTTGATGCCAAGTTGTGTACATAATTTGTAATCTGTCAACTCTGATTTACACTCCAACAATTTCGGAATTTTAATACTTTAAATCATTGTAACAGTTGATTCCAATATCAATAAATCATTGTCTTTTTTTTTTAACCTATTTCTTTGAAAGAAACAAAAATATCAATGAACATGCCACTTTTTTTTTTTTTTCTGACCAAGATAGTTTTCAGCCAATTTTTCTTCAACATACATTCTTTGACCCATATGTGTGTGTCTCTGCACACACACAAATGTATACACACACACAGTTTATCTACTTCAAGTTCTGTTCACCATTAATCTTTTAAGATTTAAATTGGCCATATCCAGCTGAAATATTTTACCTGTTTTATGTTTACACTGGCCAAATCCAGCCTCTCACACCTACCTTACAATGTCATACTAAATATAAACAATCAAATCATCAAAATTTTGAAGCTATGAGCTAATGTGTGATTAATTCAAAACAATGTGAATGAACAAGCATTGCATTTGATGAAGTAATCTGAATGCTATGGGTTTAAAAAGGATTTATTTCATATTTTTATAGCGTAAACAGCATACAATTGATGTTGATAAGAACAAAGCTTAAGAAAAAAACATAAGAGTGTGTGTGTGTGTGTGTGTGTGTGTGTGTGTGCGTGTGTGTGTGAATGTAACATCAAGAAAGGAACCAATAAAAGTGCTGCGCTGCTAACAAACAACCCTGTTAACATTTGTTCAACAGATGGTACAGATACTCCCTTATCACAATGATTGGCCCCTTGGACACAAAGACACTAGGTTTTATAAACTGCAATATAAAATAAATGTACATATACACACACACACACAATTGTAAATAACTATAAATACACACACACACATTCATATCCACAAGCACATGTTTGTGTGTGTATACATACATATACCCAAACGCAAATACACACACACACACGTTTGTATAGTCATTATTCAATGACAGAATTCACATACGTTACTGTGTGATTTTCATTAATAGTTTTGTTTTAGTCACAAGTTTTAATTTAGAACAAAGTCTTGCTAATTAACGAGATCAATTAGAAAAAAAAAAAACAGACAAAATAATTAGTATGGTTAGACTCATCAGTGATCGAGGTTCACGGAGATGAGGGGTTACAAGACAAGGAGTTATTAGTTTTGGTATCGAAAAAACAAAAAATAAACATCATCTTCACTGTTATTTCAGTTAATAACAAGCATTCAACAACAACGTCTTGCTTGAGTTAATTAACATGTTAACCACCACATGCACTGCCGGTGGTTCATTGCAAACTTCACACAAGTGCCATATGCACCATCGGTGGTACATCTTCATTATTTGAGAAAATATTTTATTCTGTATCTTTCACATAGTTTCGAGGATATTCAAATAACATGAGTGCTAAATATTAAAGTTTAATTATGAAATATTGTAAAATATGCAAAACAAAAAAAAAAAATTACATTTCCTTGTAAGGACAAAGATCAGACGAATATCAACCTCTTCTTCCCAGAAGAAAAAGAAAAGACCAAATATCAACCTCTTCTTCCCAGAAGTAAAGAAATTGGTTGCTTAGGACCAATACTCAATCTAGAAAAATGTAAAGTTACAGAAGCAGAAGACTCTGTATGGATATGGTAGTAGACGATAGTAACATTGATCATCAAAGCAGTCTCTCATGGACCAATAGCTGGATTACTACCTCCCACTTTGAACGGGATGCATTTGCAATCCAGGAACAGGAAATATCAACCAAATACTTGGTGCACAAATGGGACAGAGATGCAAGAAAAGCAGTAAAATGTGACAACTGATACAAACTTTGTGGAGTTAACACCCAGGATATCACCCACATCATAAGCAGTTGTCCGAAAATGTCATCACAGTATTGTCTATCAATGAGACATGATATAGCTAGGACACTATATAATGAAATCTGTTGGAGGGATAACCCCAAGGACAAAGAAATGAGGAGTCACAGTGTAGGAACAAATTCAGAAATGTTTGGTGCTTCAATCAGAATTATCAGTATTGGTGTATTGTTGTTGCCATATATTAGTATGTGTATGTATGTGCAAATACTATATATATATATATATATATATATATATATATAGAGCCTTTGTCTCTATCATTGTGAATACACACTATATATATATATATATATATATA
>NC_068998.1:10372497-10373933 GCF_001194135.2 Octopus bimaculoides | reverse complement strand
CAGATCTCTGCCAACAGGAAACTTTGAGTATCAGAGAAGAAACAAAAATATATTGTAAAGAACTATCTACACAATTTCCCATTCTGAACATGAATTCTTCCAGTCGATTGCCTTATACATGCACACACGCACAAAGAGAACAAACTAACAACTACTATTTTTTGCAATTTCATCTTTCGAATTCCTTAGAATGTTTGTGTGTGTGTGTGTGTGTGTGTGTATACATATACATACACACACACATATATATATATATTTACACAAACAGAGATACACCCACAAAGATGACATACACATGAAGGTATGTTCGTTAACAAACGAGTAGGATCCAAAGGTATGGCTTAATATATTTGGATTGGGAGCAGGGAATCAAACACCAGAACAAATAGATAAATAAAACAGATCAATGATAAAACATAATTAAATAATAAAAAAAAAAATTAATAAAAATAAGTGTAGATTGATCAAATAAAACTTTTACAATTCTATTTATAAATCTTTGTCTTTCCTTTGTATTTTTCATCACCAATGTTTTTCTTTTGTTTTGATTTCTCTCTCTCTCTCTCTCTCTCTCACTCACTCTCATTTTTGTTATTGTTGTTGTTTTCTATATTTTATTTCTTTTAAATATGTACCAGGCTAATTACATTTACAGGTGTATCTGAACTGGGACACGCTTAAAACAGTTTTGCTTTTTAATTTAGTTTACCTCTCAAGTACCAAAAAGGAAAAAAAAAAAAAAGGTGTATTCATAACCCCTTGTTGTTATTTAGCACCAGGTCAACAGTCAACCCTGATTGATACCAGGCCTATATCTGACTACATTCTAGCAGTGACCATCCTGTCCTTCTCTCAGGCATCACAGATCAAGGACTACATTATATCCACTGTATCTATGTCTTTTCACAATGGGGAGTCTATGTAATTCGAAGTAAGATTCAACTACTATTTCTAATCAGATCAAATGCTTATATGACTGTACCTTTACTGGATTTCATAGGTTTGATTACTTATTTAAGCATGGGGGCAGAGACTCCCATCTACAGATAGAGGCATATTACTGTTTATGACATCCATGCCTTTCTTGATGACCAATGGAAACAAAAAAAAAAAAATGAATAACACTCAAGCCAAAAGAAAGAAAGCTCAAAATAACAGTCAAATCTCCCTCAAATCATACCACACTCATTCCAAATGTCTTAGAGAAGGACACAATCAATGATGTAGTTACAGATGCATTAAGTCTAATTTGTAAACATGATGGTCATAGCCTTTGATCATAGGTCTGCTCAATCAAGGTTGACCCAGGGCTAAACATCAACCCTCTGCTGAATTAAACTGAATATGGAGCCAAAACAGGTTTTACTAGTTTTTGTCCCTCAACTGGTTTCAGAAATCTGGTTGAGGGCATACTGGGGCATTGCCATAATTCCTTT
>NC_068998.1:10370443-10371704 GCF_001194135.2 Octopus bimaculoides | reverse complement strand
CTTTAGCTTGCAATAATAATAATAATAATAATAATAATAATAATAATAATAATAATAATAATAATAATAATAACAGTAATGCAAGCAGTTAGAATTGTTAGTGAATTGGAGAAAATGCTTAGTAGCATTTCTTCCAGCTCATTGCATTCTGAGTTCAAATTCCACCAAGGGCAATGTTGCCTTCTAACCTTTTGGACATTGATAAAAAATAAGTACATAAAAAGCAGTTGAGCACTGGTACTGAATTGACCAACTTACCTCCTCCCCTAAAACTGATGACCTTGTGCCAAAATTTGAAATTATTATTATTATTATAGTCTAGACAGAATGAAAGGCAAAGGCAGTCATTTTGGCAGAATTTGTATTTGGAACCAACTAAACTATAAAAAAAACTGGCATTTGTGTTCTAAATACATTGAAATAAAAATTTTTTAAATGTCAAACTATTTGTTATAATGAACAACAACAGATTAAATAAACAACAGTTTTTGCTATTCTTATATTCCAGATTGGTGGTGCAAACCCAATAAAGATACCCACTAATTCCTGGGATTGGTTAGAAAATTGAAGACCCACACAATTCAAAGATTTGACATTGTCTTGCCAAAATTGTTTCACTTTTTTTTTTCTTAACAGAAAATTATTTTTGTATACATATTACTCAGAAGTAGAAAAATAATTTTTCAAAAGAAATAATAAATTAAAGAAACCAACAAAATTTATTTTAAAAAAATATTTCAAAGCAATGAAAAGAAAAAAGGGAGGGTAATAGAAAATAATAAAATATTACAATAGTTATAAAAGTAATAAAAATAGAGAGCAAAATTCACCAAGCTAGTTGTCTGAGTACCATTTGAAATATTTCTCAAGAAACTGGCTTAGAAAAACACCAATTAGCAAAAGTTGAAGCTTAAATCTAGATTATTATGAGGGAAAAGATCTTTGCTTCAAATTGTTCTATGTAGAGGAGACGGAGCAGCAGAAAGAGCAAATGGGAATGAGTGATATCTATAAGACCAGTAGCAATGTAAATGAAAGAAAATGGTTCAAGACCAAGGTCAAGAAAATGAAATTAAAAGCCTTGTTGTGGATTAGGTTACTTGTCAGATAATCTCAGTGGCAACATCATGGCAGAGACACATCCCATGCATTTCAGGAGACAGCCATTTATATCCTCCCAAATTTCCTGTCATGTGATGTTAATGTTCGACAAGGGAGATAACTCCCTATATATATATATATATATATATATATATATATA
>NC_068998.1:10368898-10369964 GCF_001194135.2 Octopus bimaculoides | reverse complement strand
ATATATATATATATATATATATATATATATATATATATAGATATGTATATGGATATTGCAACAAAATTCTCTATATTGCAAACACTATGTATCGTTGCAATCACATAGTAGCATACATCATCAATGACATTAATTCATCTAAACTGAGTAAACAATATCTTTGTGTTACAATTTCGGAGAGAGGGAGAGGGAGAAGGGATAGGGCAGTGTTCTTGTCCTTTGCAGACCATCTCTAATTAATGAGATTAATGCAGCTGACGCCCATCGTGAACATCTGAAAGAAATATATAGGCAGAGCAGGGACTGAAAAAAGTGGGTCTGGTTTGAATACTTCCCAAGGATCAGGTACTGATGATGTTAAACAAGGTAGCATATTAGGTCTACCACTCATAAAGGCTATTATAATTAATGAATGAAAATAGAAGCTCCTTTTTTACATAATGTTTTTTTGTTATTTTGTATAAGGACAAAAAGGGTCCTTTTGGTTGTCTGAGAGGCAGACCACAAAGAAGAGTGTTAGAAGTTTTACGGGAGCTACAAAATAATTCTATCAAAGCTTAGGTGGAGTGTGTAGCACAAATAACTAAGGGGTCATATTAGAAATGGTACCCAAGCACCAGACACCAAAAGAGGAAGAAGAAAGGTTTCACTTACAAGAGTTAGCGACAGCGACGTAGTTGGATGGAAATACACCAATCATTCCATTTAGGTCGCCTTTCCACCAATCGGGGTCATCTTTGTTGATAACATTGATCACATCATCTTTCTGGAATGTCAGCTCATCGGAATTCTGAGCTGTATAAGGGTACATACAAGTAACTTGTTCAACTGAAAAAGAAGCACGGAGAGAGAAAGAGAAATGAAAGAATTGACATAAGACATTCCACAGTTTATTCGTTAATTTACATCATACAGTATATATCATCATCATCATCATCATCATCGTTTAATGTCCGCTTTCCATGCTAGCATGGGTTGGACGATTTGACTGAGGACTGGTGAAACCGGATGGCAACACCAGGCTCCAATCTAATTTGGCAGACTTTCTACAGCTGGATGCCCTTCC
>NC_068998.1:10366776-10368173 GCF_001194135.2 Octopus bimaculoides | reverse complement strand
AAATATGTCACTCAAGAAGCACTTCAGTTTGAACAATTTTTATGATGTTTCATATTTAGATGCTTTTATCAAATTCATTCAGTTGTTAATCAAATAAATCTTGAAAATAAATGGTATTGATTTACTGTCAGCTGACTTTTGGCCAACCCTGTATATATATCATCATCATCGTCGTCGTTTAACGTCATATATATATATATATATATATATATATATATATATATACACATACACACAGACACACGCATACACACCATAGTACAATGATGCACTGAAACAAATTTGATGTTGCTAAAATAAATACATATTTGTCTAATAGTAATATAAGGTGTATGGCATCCCTTAGTGGACAATTAATATAAGGGAGATAATCATTTCTTCATAATATTTAGCAGTAATAGAAGTTAGAATTTGAAATTTAGGAAAGAGAAGTATAGCATTGAATACATATATTTAATATTTTTTTTTCTTTTTGCTTATTTATTATGAAGTTCTTAACATTTTTAGTCTGTGGTAATCATCTAAAGCACTATTTCATTCTTTATAGAAATCATCAGCATAACATAAACTAAGGTGTATTAACTAAACATTTTATGAAGCCCAAGTTTTCTTATAGGTGGAAATTTATTACAGTTTTTTTCCATCTTTTCTTGTTTTATCTTTTTCTGCACAAAGCATTAGTAGTTTAGCAATAAAGAGAGAGAGAGAAAGGAGAAAAAGTTTAAAGTGTCTACATAGAAATCTTGCAAAACTGTTTTCATATGAAAAAAAAAATGTAACTCTTAGCCTGCAGAAAAAGTACATGTCTGTGTATATACAAAGAAAAAAACCCAATTGGCACTTGAAAATGTTCACATAATATATTATTTGAAATATACGGTTAACAAAGGCTCAAAAGAGAGAAGGGTAATGCTTTGTAGAGGCTCCCTCTTTGACTTATACTAATACCAATTATTTTTAAGCATTATGTCAAGCCTGAACCAGCAGACTTACGAGCAAAAATCTTTCATCCCTCGTTGTCATTTTGACCTCAGTTACAGTGTATGCAGGATCACGCTATTTAAAGAATTATCTCCCTTAGTTACGTTTATGAATTTGTTTTGCAAGATTCCTGAAGTGAAATCTGTGTTGCAACAGATATTTTCTTTATTCGTTTATTTGTTTCAGTCATTTGACTGCAGCCATTCTGGAGCGCCGCCTTTAGTCGAGCGAATTGACCCCAGGACTTATTCTTTGTAAGCCTAGTACTTATTCTATTCGTCTCTTGCTGAACCGCTAAGTGACAGGACGTAAACACACCAGCATCGGTTGTCAAGCGATGTTGGGGGGGGGGGACAAACACAGACACACAAACATATACATACATACATATATATATATATATATATATATATATA
>NC_068998.1:10365670-10366281 GCF_001194135.2 Octopus bimaculoides | reverse complement strand
ATAACAAACTAACCGCACCATCCGAGCTTGATCATTGCTAGAGCAGCCGTCTGGCTCCCGTGCCAGTGACACATGAAAAGCCCCATTTGAGCGTAATCGTTACCAGCATTGCCTTACTGGCACTTGTGCTGGTGGCACAAAAAAACATTCGAACGAGGTCATTGCCAGTGCCACTGGAGTGGCTCCTGTGCAGGTGGCACGTAAAAATCACCATTTGAGCGTGGCCATTGCCAGTACCGCCTGACTGGCCCTCATGCCGGTGGCACGTAAAAGCACCCACTACACTCTCGGAGTGGTTGGCGTTAGGAAGGGCATCCAGCTGTAGAAACTCTGCCAGATCAGATTGGAGCCTGGTGCAGCCATCTGGTTCACCAGTCCTCAGTCAAATCGTCCAACCCATGCTAGCATGGAAAGCAGACGTTAAACTATGACGATGATATGAATGAACTGTTACTAAAACAAACAAATTGTAGCACAGAAGAAATTCAAAAATGGACATAGAATATATGAAGATTATTTAAATTTTATTATATACTCTCATGCACACAAACACACACACGTGTATGTGTGTGTGTGTGTGTGTGTGTGTGTGTGTGTGTGTGTGTGTGTGT
>NC_068998.1:10355295-10365660 GCF_001194135.2 Octopus bimaculoides | reverse complement strand
TATATATATATATATATATATACCGGAGTAAGCACATGAAATGTGCAACAAGGTGGAAAAAAGAGTACTCAAATACCAGAAGTAGAGTAATATGCTTTATTTAAAAGCAGCAGAAATATAACAAAAAAACAAAAAAAAACGTTACTCTAACAAAACTGTCCGATGAACGGGAAACTCAGAGTAACGGTTTTTTTTGTTATATTTCTGCTGCTTTTAAATAAAGTATATATATATATATATATATGTGTGTGTGTGTGTATGGCTATATAATGCTATTAAACTTATGAACCGCCTGTGTTACCACTGTTAAAATTATCAATTAAAAATATTCACCACAGATAATATTAACAATAGTAACATCTTATTTCGAATGTAAACATTCGAATATTTTACTCATTCACACATACACATGCATTTAACTGGGTTCACAACTGGTTTCCAAAAGTGTGTCACAAACTGTCTTTTCAGGTCATTGCTCTAAAAATTGCTTGCTTTTATAGAGAGAACGTGGTTCAAACCACTTCATTAGTTGAGGATGGTCACATGGTGACTTAACTGAATTTTCAGTGTTCCACTATATCAGTGTGTCTGTTTATCCAGTAGATATTTCATATGATAGTTAGAACAATAACTACGGAAGGTGAAAGTTTGCGTCTGAATTTAGTATTGTTTTGAGATGAATGATTTGACAGGATCCGATGGGCCAAAGACTGCCTCATACTAGTGTTTCAGTTAATTGCTATAATGTACTACAGAGAATAAGTATAGATTTGTAAGTCAACACCACATGTTACAATGAATGTAAACAATGTATCAACTTAATTTGTTCATGGACAGAAAAACAGGAAACAGCTACAAATGAACATTTCAATTCTTGATTGGAATCTTTTCCGGCTACTAGAGCTGCATAGTGTGTGTGTGTGTGTGTGTGTGTGTGTGTGTGTGCATACTTAGTGAGGGTTAACAGCTATTGTTGGCCAAAGTGTCTGCCAGTCATTAAGTGGAAATTCAACCTTCAGAGGCAAATTTGAATGTGAACTTCCCAGGGAAGCTTTTCACAGAATGTTAGGCCATGTATTTTGTAATGAATACTGACATAAACATTTTAAACAGTATTTACAAAGATGATCTTCTGTTTGTGCTTTTAACTTCCGTTTGATATCAACAGATCCAGGAAAATATGACAGGCAGCAGAGAAAATTTCGTGCAAGAAACTTTGATAAAAATTCTAAACAATGGAGAAAAAAAATGATCCCCAAATTCTAATACATTAGACATGATTTTAAAAAAGGATAATGTTCCATGCAGACATAACAAAACTGCAAATAGATCAACAAAGTATTATCAAGAAATGACATGTTATGCTATAGCATACCATGGTCTGCAGCTGAGGGCTAGGAGACATCCCTTGATGGTGATCAGGAGTTGATCGTGCACTAGAGGAGCCAAGCAGTTTCACATAATTTGCAGGAAACCAACCCATCTTTCTTTTTTGACCGCGGGCCTGTAAAAAGAGAACAAAAAAGCAGAAAGAAATTTATTAAAAGCATTTAGCAATGAAAATGTCGGTAAATACATACATTAAGTCTACCTTCTTATTTCCATACTTTCTTCCTGAATATCTTTCACTGGTGGTCATTATTATTGCCCCTGTACCCTTTCAGCCACACACTGAAGAAGTGTCTACACTGTTGCTTGACCTGTTAAAAGTAGCAGCCCAACCTCCTCAAATCACATCTCACCATCTTACAAAAAAAGGAAGGACACACACAGGTGAATGTTGATAAATCCTTTGAGTCTATGTGGAGTAAACACTCGATCTCAATCTCTGACAGTCCATTGCAGTTGTCCCTCACTGTCACCATCTGCCAGTGCTTCAGTTTCAATGGACCTTCACCATATTACTTTTGGTCTGTCATGCTTCCATCTCCCTTGGAGTATCCATTAGAGAGCTTACCTTGTAATGTTGGAAGCAAAAGTTCCCCTTGGGTGTCTTCTTGATCTGGGTTTCAATAGGTAGCTGATTCACCATTTTTTCACAAGGCTTTGTTTGCAAGTCTGTCTTGCCGTCTCATCCAAAGGATGTTCCAGAAGTAAATGAAAGGAAACAGCACTGGGAGAGTGAGCCTTTGGTTAGAGGTCTGCTGGACCAGAGTTAATTTGGGGCTAATTAACAGTAACAGCAGCATCACTATGTTTAGCATGTATTTTAAATTCATTTATTTTCTCTTCTTCTAAACTAACATGGATTAAACAAGAAGACTACAACACATCTCTTCCAGTATCTCAATTACATAGTGTTATCAGCACCATTTCATGACCATTCTCCACAAAGCCCTGGGCTGAACAGTTTGATAGGAGCTGGCAAGCCAAGGTGTGCGCCAAGCTTCACTGCCTTCTTTGGCATAGTTTCTATGGCTGGATGTCCTTCCCAATGCCAACCACTTTACACTAGGCCATTCACCGACTCTCAATCTGCTAATGCTTCAAATATAACTATTGTCTTACCTGCAATTCACCTTCCCACCAGCCACTTTGACTCTTCTTGCGCACCTGTATCAACTGGCCTGGCTGCAGGGACAGTTGCTCAGGGCCAGTCGCAGTATAACTGGCAATTACGGAAGCAATTTCTGAAATTGAAGACAAGTAAACTGATAATTATTCAGGTGAAGGGTGGAAAAAAAAATTAGCAAGAAAAAATATAGCTTT
This sequence comes from Octopus bimaculoides, assembly GCF_001194135.2. Lineage (NCBI taxonomy): Eukaryota > Metazoa > Mollusca > Cephalopoda > Octopoda > Octopodidae > Octopus > Octopus bimaculoides. Next base: position 10,362,951 of record NC_068998.1, on the reverse strand, counting down.
GATGATTACAAGGAACACACACACACATATAGGTATATAACTGTGTATATGTATAGACAAATGTGTGTGTATAGACAAATGTGTGTGCATGTGTGTAGATAGACAAACAGATGTGCATTTGTGTACATATATACGTGTGTGTGTGTGTATCAAGAAAAAGAGAAATGTGTATAAATAGATGTGTTTATGAATATGCCTGCATAATTATATATGTGGGTATATAATTATTTATGAATATACACACATTAATATGCATACATTTTAATACTTTAGTTCTATATTACAAAATATATTATAAAAGAGGTTGAATAATTCTTCAAATTCACATTTTTGCATAAAATGTTGAATCATATGGTTTTTTTAACCTCTACATGGTTGCTTGACTTGTTGGAAACAGCAGTCAAATGTTTTTATTGCTTTAAAAAGATTTTTTCTTAGTTTCATAAGTGACGAAAAGCAAGAAGCTGAATTGGAGGTTAGAATTGCTGATTCTGGCTCAGTAATGCACCAGCCACAGCATTTAATCATTAGAAGAGGCGAGGACCATTAAGTGGGGGAAATGCCTTGTGAATGCATCTGACTGGTAGACGAAAACTAAGTGAAAGCCAATCATGTAATTGGATATACACGTGTGTGTATGTGTAATATGTACAGGTAAAGAAACTCTGTGGAAAAAAAAACACCAAGAAAACCAGCAATCTTTTGAGGTGTGTTATTTTTTAGTCTGTTTTCATACTTCCCAATATCTTCTTTACGGTACAGTTGCTTTCACTAATTTCAACCTACTTTATGATTTGACCTCCTTTTATCTTCTTACATGACTTTAATTTATTATCCAGTGTTAAAACATTTCACTGTTTACCCAAATACACTTCCTCCTAGAATAATATTATACAGTTTAGCTGCGCTTTCCAGCATAACCCTGAAAGTCCCTTTAGATTGTTCCTCTCCCATTCTTTGACTCTTTGAATAAATATTTATGATCATTGGTGATTCCAGTCAGCATCAGTGAAATATCTTTTATCGTTCACCTTTTGCCTGTTTCAGTCATTAGACTGCGGCCATGCTGGGGCACCACCTCGGACAATTTGTTTTAATTGAATGAATCAACCCCAGTACTTGTTTTTTTGTTAAGCCCAGTACTTATTCTATCGGTCTCTTTTGCCGAACTGCTAAGTTACCAGGACATAAACACATCAACACCGGTTATCAAGTGGTGGTGAGGGAAAAACACAGACACAAAGATATGTGTTTGTGTGCATACACACATATATACATTTTATTTATATATATATATATATATATATATATAATATAAGAATTAGACTTTCAAATTACTACATGCTCTAATTATTTCAACATTGTTAATAGAGAAAAATACCCAAATATTCGTAAGAGAAATTTGAAAAGAATAAGATAAAAATATTCTACAGTGTTTGATTAAACAAAGAGAGACCCACCTGGCTTCTTACTCGGTTTCTGTCCGGTCTAAAAAGAAAACAAAATTTAAAAAAAAAAAATTATATATGTTAGTCAAAGGATTCAGTTTATATAAGAAAGCGTTCTTATAAAAAGTAACAATAATTTAATTTAAAAAATCCATAAAGAAAAGCCAAAAAATAATACAAAACAAATGCAAATACCAACTGATAGAATTTAATTATATTTATACATTTAGTTTTTGTTAATTATATACAGTTTCCAGTTGGAGTCAGATAATTATTATTATTATTATTATTATTATTATCATTATCATTATTATTATTATTATCATCATCATTAAGTTGTTATCATTCTGTTAGTTAATCAGTACTTTCTAGTTAGACTAGCAAACTAATGCTTCAGTTTCCTTCATTTATGTTACGCATTTTCTTATGTAACTGATTTTATATATATATATATACACACATATGTATATATGCCTATGTGATATATGCGTGTGTATGTGTATTTATTTTGTGTAATCTAACAGAGACAACGGATGAGTGTTCTGTAACTTCTTGCTGAAACAACCTGTGCAGATGATTTGTTTATAGCAATCGAATGTTTGTGCTGTGTGTTAGCTCATTCTCTCCATCAAATCAGATGCTGAAGTAACAGCAGAGTAATGTGAAATGAAGTGTTTTGCTCAAGAGCACAGTGTATCACCCAATCTGGGAATCAAAACCATGACGTTGCGATCATGACTGCAACAGCTGAAACATTAGGCCACTTGCATTCACACAAATATTTGATGGGCTTCTTTCAGTTTCCTGCTACCAAATCCACTCACAAGTGGGAGTGAAGCTGGAACCATGTGGTTAGGAAGCAAACTTCTTACCACAGAGAGAGAGAGAGAGAGAGAGAGAGAGAGAGAGAGAGAGAGAGAGAGAGAGAGAGAGAGAGAGAGAAAGAGAGAGAGAGAAAGAGAGAGAGAGAAAGAGAGAGAGAGAAAGAGAGAGAGAGAAAGAGAGAGATTTATATAGTTTCCGTGTTTATAAATGTCATGCATAATGAAAAGTATACAAACTTTATACATGTGAGTGTGTTGGCAGATTGATAATGACAAATGTTGATTGGCATATGATAAAGAATTGTAGTTTCAATATTTCTACATGATGCTTGATGAAAACTATGCATTGTGTATATGTCTGAAGGCACATGGCTTAGTGGTTAGGATATTTGGGTCACAATCATAATGTCACGAGTTCAATTCATAGTGGTGCAGTGTGTCCTTGACCAAGACACTGTTTCACATTGCTCCGGTCCACTCAGCTGTACCTGAGTTGTACCAGTAATTCAAAAGGGCCAGCCTCGTCACATTCTGTGTCACACTGAATCTCCCTAAGATCTGTGTTTGTTTGTGGAGTGCTCAGCCACTCGCATGTTAATTTCACTGGAACCCTCATCATAATTGACGAACTAGTTATGAGTGTATGAGTGTCAGAGATTATATATATGTGTATATATATATTATGTATACACCTTGTCCTCGACTCATGACCAAGGTCAATTCCAACTGACAGGTCGTGAGTTGTTCTGGTCGTATGTCGGATTTATATTTTTCAACACTATTTTCATTCAAACGGGTTATAAAAGTATAAACCACAAAAATTTAATCCATAATTATTGTACATAATGTGAAAAATACACAATATGTACTCTACTGTACTATATACAAAAATACAAGCTAAAATTAACGTAAAAATTAATACAAATGAAATTCCACATACATACAATAAAAAAAAATGTTCCTGTGAAAAAAAGAGCAACTGAAAATAGATTTTTAATCTTCACAGTCATGTTCTTGGATTGAAATAGATGGTTCTTTCAGGAACATGGTAAGGTTTGTTGGAATAGTTTTTTTGTCTTTTTTTCCTCATGTATCTTACGATAACAATGCACAGCATCTTGAATATGTTTGTAAAAACTACGTTTATTTTATGTGGTTGTAAGAGTGGATGGTTGTAAGTCACGGAGAAGATGTGTGTGTGTGTGCGTGTGTGTAAAGATATATTTATTTCTGTACATTATATTTCAATTCTTAAATTTTTTTTATTTACCTAAATTTCGTATTTTAATTTCAAAATTCAAAACAATGTCATTTAAAACACTTTCATTAGAATTTTTACTAATTATTTATTTATTTATTTATTATTTTTAAAATTTTTTTTGAAAGTCAAAATGACAAAATTCATTACCCCCAAAATATATTGGCAATTAAGCAATTTATTTAATATAAAACTCCACTAAGTATTTCAAATTAAATCAGCTAAACTACCAGCAATTACCAACTTTCTAGAAAAAAAAACGTAACAACAAAATTAAAACAAAAAGAAAAACTTGAAGCAAACAATGAATGAATGATTGACGTGGTTGTTTCATTGAGTAATGAACTACTTCAGATGAGTATTGTTAACGAAGAGCAAAAGAGACAAAGAAAAGCAATACAAGAAAGCAATACAAGAAAGCAATACAAGAAAGCAATACAAGATTACCAGTATGAGTTTTGTACAAATATTAAATATTTTGAGTAACCAAAAGAGAATGGAACATACAAACCAATTTTTCAATGTATGTGTGTATATATATATATATATATATATATATATATATATATATATATATATATATATATATACACACACACACACGAATATAAACAACACATGCATGTGTATGTGTTCATGTGTACTCAGGTTTACAGTTGTTGCACTGTATCCTTGCATATTATTGCGAAAGGTGACAAAAAGGGTTAGAGACAGCAAAGGCATCCAAGTGTAAATTATTGCCTCAAAAAGAGAAAGAGCTGATGATATGACTAAAAGCATTTCAATTATGGCCATCCTGTTGATTTTTCAGATAGTGTATCCTAGATAAGAATAGGCACTTTGCATCCTAGATTTAGAATAGGCACACTGTATCCCTGCATGATGTTATAAGAGGTGACTAAAGGGGTTAATGACAAGAAGAACATCCAGCCATAAATCACATAGCCACAAAAAGAGAACCATAATGAATACAATAAGAAGACTGTGGTATGGACCACTGGCTAACCTCTCCTTTAGCAGGGAAAAAGGGCTTAATGTTTGTAGTAGTTGTTGTTACTGCTGCTTTTGTGTATATTCGCAAACAAACTATAAATGGAAGGAGATCTAAAAATATTAGACAACATTGCTTAATGTTACTCCTTCAGATGTAAATGTATCAACAGCACCAACATGACAGATTGCAGTTTGACAGAGGAAATGCAAAGGAAGTCAAGTATTATGCCTTTGGTCACCAACCACAGTAACTTGGAGATCACTAGCTTCCTGAATGTGACTGGGTCATTTGTGATCAGGAATTGGAAATAGGTGGAAGCCTCTGGCAGGGACATGCCATCCTTGATAAAGAAAAACAAAAACTTTTTCAGTAGTTTGGTGTCATCACAATGACCAAGTTCATCTAAGAAATTCAGGACATCAGCAAGCAGCAGATCAAAGGTGGCAGAGTCAACTAAACAGATGGACATGTGTCACACGAGGATGTCAGATACAAGTCTTACATGATACAAGGGCAGTTTGTGCCCCCCCGCCCCAAAAGACCCGAGAGAACTGTGTGATAATGTGATACTCAACATTATAGGGAATCTTAGTTCACTTGATCTACAGCTTGTGCATAGACGCACAAGCCCTATAATGCCAAATACTCATCGGGAACTACCTTATGGATATGGCATGTGGCATTGCTGACACTTGTATGGATTCCTGAGGGATGAAGGCAGTATTGTTGAATGGCCTGTCTCTTTGATGTATCCAGTTGAATATGTTTACAAATTTTTGAGCACTATCTTGTGTTTCTTTTGTTTTTCATTTACTGTTCGGTGTCAAGTTTATCATTGCATTTTGTTTTTTTTCCCAAATGCATGGTACGCCCAGTGTATGCACACACATATACAAGCAGTATAAAACAAGCAATGTATATATTCAAAAAAATCAAACCCAAATCTTAATTTTATGTTCTGTTAATATTATTATTATTATTAATATTATTAGGCGATATTTGTTTTTACATACAAACCATCAGTTGCTACAGAATTTATAGAGAGAGCTTATTGAACTAACGTAGATTCTAATTGTCAGTAAAGTGCCATGCAAAAAAGCTCAGAATCTCTTTCCAGCTAAGTTTGATTAGTAAATAAAGAAATAAATAAACACCCTTATTCTGGAATAGTATAGTTTACAAAACAGGGGAACCACTTTGATAATTGACAATCAGAAATGGCCTGAGAATGAAAAGCCGAAAGAAATGCCACGAAGCTTTTTGTCCAGTGAGCTAACAATTCTTCCAGCTCGCCACCTTAATAATTATAATAATGATAATTATATAATTATTATAAAATAATAACAATTATAATTGTAGAGTAACAGAGGTAGTATTAACACCCAAAGGTGAAATATACACCACTTAAAGTAGGATGTTGTGTTAGAACACACAATAATGATAATAATAATAATCCTTTCTACTTATAGTCACAAGGTTGGAAACTTTACCTTTTCTGTGGGGGTGGGGACGGGGAGGAAGAAGGCTAGATGATTATATGCACCCCAGTACTCAGCTGGTACTTATTTCATCAACCCTGAAAGGACGAAAGGTAAAGTCAACCACAGCGGAATTTGAACATAAAGACAGATGAATACTGCTAAGTGTTTGTGTCTGGTGCACTAACAATTCAGCCACAATAATAATAATAATAATAATAACAATAATAATAATCATCATCATCATCATCATCATCTCATTATTATTGTATTTTCATTTTTTCTGAAACCTTTACAGCAGGTTTTTCAAAAGTCATCTCTGCCCCAGCTTTGTAAACTATATCATTCCTGAAGAGAAGCTAAATAATAAATAATATACGATAATAACAATAAAAAAAAAACATTAATAAAGTCAACAAAATCAAAAATGAGAAGGATTTCTGATTCCTAACAGAGCCATAAATTTCTCCATGAAGAATAAAGAACATTAACATCAAATATTCCCATCCCAGTTCTTGATTAGCATTTATTTCACTGATACCTGTCACCCAGAAACATAAAGAGGTCAGCTTTAGCTGAATTTGAACTCAGAATATAGCAGGGATGAAACTAAATGTTAGAGTATTTTGCTTGCTATTCAACTGATTGTGTCCCTCCACCCACACCTCTGCCTCTCCACAGCCCTTGGCAACAACAGCTTGTGTAGGTAAGGTATGAAACTAGAAATTGTGCAGGAGAGGGAGCAGTCAGTTATATTAACCTCAGTACCTAACTAATTCTTTATTTCATCAACACCAGAAAAATGAAAGACAAACTTAACCTCAGTGGAATTTAAACTCAGAACTTAACACGTCAACCATCATGGTCTGTTACTGAAACTTATCGGTGACACCATGTATTTTGTGCAGTCACACTGTATACTGTTTGATTACGATGAATTGTTGTTGTTCTTTTTTTTTTGCATTTTTGCAATACTGCATAATGAAACTTTAATATTTATCACTCGTGTTATTTCGGTCTCTAGTGCTTACAATATTGACCTCGAAGAGATACAAAGTAAAGTCAATCACAGAATAATTTGAACTTATCAGTTAATGTCTATGCTGCATGTTGGCATGGGTTGGGCTACTGGCATGGGTTGAAACTCTGAAGATAAAATGAGATATTAAAAAAACCATTGAACCCCTGTGCTTGTACACTATTACTTTATTTTGAGGATGATGGAAGGATGAATGGTAAATTCGATCACAAAAGGATCTGAATTAAAAATATAGAAGGGTGTTCTCAAATGTTATTAGAACTCAACACTTGCATATTATTGCTTTATTTTATCAATACTGGAAGCATGAAGAGTAAAGTTAAACCTTTGCGAAATTTGAACTCAGAATATGAAGATATGTAACCAAATTAACATAAGTTTATTCAATGACATTACCAATTCTGCCATCCAGTGCCATAACCATTATATTTTTATCTTGGTTAAAAAAATCATCAGTTGCAAAAAAAAAAAAAGTAATAATTTAAGATGTAAAAAAAAAAAAAACTTAACTATTCAAAAATGGTAACAAAAGCAAATGAAAGACAGGCAAAAATAAAAATAAATCATGCAAAAAAAAAAGAAAAAACAATTTTTTTTTTATATATAAATCAAAAA
>NC_068998.1:10350809-10354151 GCF_001194135.2 Octopus bimaculoides | reverse complement strand
ATATATATATATATATATATATATATAGCTATTTTGGCTAGCTTAGAGGTGCTTAGCTCTGAGGACACCAACATCCCTTCAAGTTGGTGCCAAACACAGTTAGTGAACATACTAATGTGTGTGAAGACCAAAAACGAAATTGCAGAGTTTTCCACAGGTTGGACAAGGAACTGATGAGCTGGGCATTGGAGGTGATCTAGCAGCATCCACAGCTCATTTCATGCTCACTGAGCCATTGATGATGCCTTGTCTTGACAGTTTCACAAGTTTGATGACAGATGGTTTGCCATTTCTTTTGATCCACAGCAAGAGTCACCAGATCTATAGGAGGAATTGTGCATTTCCACAGGGTGGTAGCAACTTGATTTTTGTTTCTTTTCCTCTGTCCTCCAACAGATCGTTAGCCTTTGATCAGTTCCCCCACAGAAGCCATTGTTTGTTTGTTTGTATGTATGTATGTATGTATGTATGGGATGACAAAGGAATAAATAAATATGTTATGAACTCCATTAGCTTACAGTTGTTTCTACTATAAGATGCAATGCACTCATAGCTGGATGCTTGAATATCGCCCTATAGTTTCATCAGAGCTTCAAACATGAAATGCAATTTATTTAGGAAAACATTTATATTTATGTATATACATGTAATACAAGTATATACATGTAAGTTAATGAAGTTCATAGCAATTGTTTATTCCATTGTCATCCCAATTCCTTATAACTGCTCTGTACTCAAGTAATGTTTCATTCTGAAGCATATGTATATGGAGTTTTAACACCAGGTTCTTCATATTGCAGTGTCTGAGAGAAATATTGAAATTTATATAAGATGGATCTATCAATAGCTTCAGCAATGTTCCACTTGTTTGATGAAAAGAAATACATACTCATAGTCTAATAGTCTGAGAGGCTGAAAATTCCAAAGAAATTTGCATTTTTAACCCATTAAAATTTAAACTGGTCATATCCGGCCCAAATATTCAACTTGATTCATATGTGAAGCGACTAGATCCAGCCTCTCATACCTATCCTACAACATCATTCTAATAATAAATAATCACATCATTGAAATCTCATGGCTACAAGTTAATGCATGATTAATTCAAAACGATGTGAATGAATAAACATTACATGCGACAGAGTAAGAGGAATCTGAATGTTAAAGGGTTAAGTTAATATTCAGGCAGAATAAGCAGAAACAGGCAAAAAAGAAATTTTTTTTTCCTTTTTAAAGGGGAGCAGGCATAGTATTGAACTAAATTAGTACGCTAATTTTTGTTTTGTTGTTTTTTTTATCCAGGCCCAGATACATCAAGTCAAATATGTGACTTAGACTAATATCAATCACAAGACCTAGGGATGAGAAAACTGGGGCTTAACCCAGTATATGTAACAACACTACCTCCTGAAAGAGATGCTAGTCCATTGGAAGGTTAACTTCTCAACTGTTGCTGGAGCTCAATTACAGCTGAGTGAATTGGAACGACATGAGATGAAGTGCTCTGCTCAAGAACACACTCCATTGTCCAGTCTAGGAACTGAAACTACAATCTTACATCCAGGAGTGCAATACTCAAACCACTAGATCAAGAACATTTGAAAAAGGGTTCCCACAATAAATGCCCGAGAAAAATCTGCTGCATTTTCCAGCACAACAAACTATTAAATGAGGGGTGATGCTACACACTTGGTTCAATTGTATGGTCTTTGAAATTAAATACCAATGGCTCAGATGGCCAGGACAGAATACCAAAGGTAGCATTAAGACAGACACCACCAAGGAACTGAAAGCTTGAATGGTCAAGAACATCTGCCATAGAACTGTTGAAGGTGAGCTATGAGAAATGCATTATTTCTGATACATTTCTATAAAAACTCTAGCTTACAATAATAATAGTAACAATAATAATTCTTTCTACTATAGGCATAAGACCTGAAACTTTGGGGATAAGATCTCATGGATTATTCGACACCAGTGCTCAACTGGTACCTACTTTAAGTGACTCAGAAAGAATAAAGGGCAAAGTTATCCTTGATGGGATTCAAACTAAGAATGTAAAACTACAAGAAATAAATGATAACAATCCTTTCCACAATAGGTACAAGGCCTGGAGTGTGGCAGGAATGGAGCTTGTCAATGACATCGACTACATCTTGGTAATCTCAATTTTCAGATCTCCATATTTGTCAACCTTTTCTCTTTCTTTCATGACAATATGTTGATCTCCAGGCACTACCATAACAGTTATTAGGCACTCTTAAAGGATACTATATCCAGCCATTGGTGTTCTAAAACTTTGCCTGTCTGGAAGTCAAAGTCCCAGAGGATTTTTGCCTTCAATAACAATAACAACAATAGCAATAATAATAATAATAATAGTAATGGATTCCGATTTAGAAAAAGGCCAGCAATTTTGAGGGGAGAGATTTAGCTTAAACCATCAACCCCAGTTCTTGACTAATCAACTCCCAGAGAGAGAGAGAGAGATGAAAGACAAGGTGTACTGTAAATCATTCAGCTACTGATGTTGATGATGATGATGATGACGATGATTATGACGACGATGATGATGTCATCAATAAGCAAAACTGTAAACAGCAAGGGTAACATTGACAAAAGGTCTAAGATGAATTAGTAAGAGGAGGAAAGCATCCATAAGGGAGACGGGGAGAGCAAGTGAGAAAGCAAAAGGGGTAGAGTAGGAGAAAGATTATTAGTAGTTGCAGAGAGAGTAAGTTAAGGTACACACAGACAACATGCCATCATCAACAACGGGTGGAGTTTGTGACTGTTGCACAGAGAGGTCATTTTGGTCATCAATCACAGTGGCTTTCTCATTGGTTGTACTATCCCCAGCCGGGGCCACAGCCAATTCAGGCATGATACTTGTGGTCGCAACAGTCTCTAGGACACCTCCGAAATCTTCCTATTATATCACAAAAACAGCAAACTTAGTAAATGGAGAACAGCCCAGTACAAAAAAAAAAATGAAAAAAAAAAAAAAAAAATGGAAGAAATTGCCATGGCTGACAACAGATGTGGGAGAAGAGAGGTCAAAATGTGCGACTAACTAGTTAGGGAACGAGCTACAATAATAAGCTTTATGTAGAGGGACAGAATTCATTGTTAGATGGGATATATATACACACACACACTAAAATCTATATATATGCACATATATGTATGTACGTGTGTATATATATATATATGTGTGTGTATATATATGTATGTATGTGTATATATATATGTATGTGTGTGTGTGTGTGTATATATATATATATATATATATATATATATGTATGTGTGTGTGTGTGTGTGTATATATATATATATATATAT
>NC_068998.1:10342730-10350713 GCF_001194135.2 Octopus bimaculoides | reverse complement strand
TATATATATATATATATATATATATATATATATATATATGAGGGTATGCTGGAAAGTTCCCAACTTCGGGTAAAAATACAGGAGGATCAGTTAATTATGGTTTTTATTCAATATATTTTCCCTCCCAGATTCACAGACTTCTTGCAGTGGTCTTTCAGTTTTACTAAGCTCTGTAAAAGAACTCAGGAGGTTAAGCCTCCAACCAAGTCTTTCATGAAACCCCTAAAGCCAGGAACATTTCAGCACATCTTCGTCTATATACATACATACATACATATAATATATACACATACACACGCACATGTATATATATGTGCATGTGTGTATATACATATATACACACATGTATGTATGTGTTTGTATGTATACATACACAAACACACACACATGGAATACTATGCAGACTATCTTATTAGTAGTGATGTTGAAGTAAGGAAGAAGGGAAAAGACAGATCTAAATGCCTTTGTTTCAGTCCTGAGTTGCATTTTTAGTTTTCAATCTCAAAAAAAAAAAAAAAAAGATTGTATTCTGTTTGACAATGAATTTCTTTAAAATATTTTCTAATGAACTCAATACACTACTTATATGTTGCAATTAATTTTGAAATAATCAGTAATTTAAAGAGATTTAACTTAGTCTATTATTATTTTTCTATTATTGTTATTAATCTAGTGTTTTGAACAAAAAAAATAGATTAAACAAAATTACAGTAGAACGTTTCAATTTAAGACTGACAATAAATAAGCTCTTTAAAATGGATAACATCTACCATATAATTAGAAGCAGTTTCAGGCAGGGTAGTTTCCAAAGGATTAATAGTCACTGTTTTAATCCTTTAGTATTTACATCAGCTATATCAGACCCAAACATTCTACCTGTTGGATGTTCAAAGCAGCCAGATCTGGCCTAGCAAACCCACCCTACAATGTTATGCCATTCTAAAAATGAACAACCATATCACTGAAAGTTCAAAGCTACAAGATAATGTAATGGTTTCTTCAAAATAATTTGAATAAACAAGCATTATATTTGGCAGAAAAATTTGAATGCTAAACGGTTAAGGAATGACAAATTTTTTAAACACTGAAACCAACGAAAGAATTGAATATTTATTTGAGCCTTAATCGCTTTCATTTATAATGATTTTATCACTAAAAAAACACACCATCCTCAAATATAGTAACTAAATGTTCAGCACCCCGCATATACAGCATATTGTAAAACACTCTAAAGTTCCCAAGTTCATACATAGACACCTTCTTCCAATGCTGTAGTTGGAATCTCTCTCTTCTTATTAATTACTGCTATTCAAATGACACATTCAATGGAGAAATGGAACATTCAGCATTTTACAAATCTGTCACAAAAGTCATTTAAAGGTTTCCAAAGAATATTGATGTTTTAGATTCGTAACGTCTATGAATTAGTGAATTATTTACAAATCTGAATATGTATTTAAGTAAACTATTATTGTCTAATAAATGCTGATATATTGAAAGGAGACAATTAGAATTTTGTTTCATTAAATCCTTTTAATTCATATCTAGCCATTAGATTTGTTACAATACTATTTGTCTTGACAACACTTGAAATCCTCTGTTCCTGTCCTTCATGTTTTTATTACCAACCTTCCAACTTAAATTTTGATGTGAAAGATTGTGAATTAAGTTCTGTTTTTCGTTTGCATGGGTAATGACAAAGTCTCAAATATACATTCAAGATGAAAAAAGAAAATTTCTGAAATTTTGCTAATATTCTCTTCCTCCACCAAATGTGTCAAATAAAAAAAAAAAAATAAAAAAAATATATCATAGCTATCACTCAGAAATGAGTTAAACCTGGGAATCATGTACAAGGCATTTACTAATTGTTTCCAGTGTCTATGTATTCATGAACAGACATAGGCACCCTCACAGACCTTGCAAATTTTGATTGAGCAGAACATTAACGATCTAACAATTTGAAAGAGAGAAAGCTACACAAGCACTCAGTTGGTACTCATATTCAGCTGAGTAAACCGAAGCAACACAAAACAAAGGAGACAATATGCTGTCTGATTCAAGATTGGAACCCAGAATCTTTAGAACATAAACCCAACGCCTCGAACCCCTAGGCACACTTTGTTTAGTTTTGCTTGTTATGCTCCCAAACACCTTGCGCTCAATATCATTGTCTTATATCTTCAGAACAAAACCCACTGTGTTTTACAATGTTAGAAATTCATATATATATATATATATATATATATATATATATATATATATAGTAATGAATGATAAAAAACAGGAGTCGTGTAATCACCTCCATTAGCTTACAGCTGCTTCTGCTTTCACAAGTAGTGTATTTAGAGCTGAGAGCCTGTGCAACATTCCGTAACTTTCTCGGACCCATGATACATACATAAGTCAAAATTTAATAAATAGCTTTCGGAAGAATGTAATCAGATATTAGTCAACAGACAATACACCTCTCATTTTGGGGGAATAATAATTTAATGTTCTGCTCCTTAAGCTAAACAGCTACAATGATTATTAAACCAAAGGTTAACAGAGGGTGAGATGGGATAATACTGAACTAAACTTTGAAACCACATTACATATACAAGAGGTACACCTTACTAGAGAGAAAACAAAACGAAAAAAAAAAAAACAGGTGAGGTTTAAATCAATACACTTTATAATGTACCAAAACATCATAAGAAATATCAAGTGCAAAGAACAAGCATAACATATAATATATAATTTACAACTTACACTTAAATTATGTAACAAGGACTAAACTTAACGAAAGGTGGCTGATAATGAACATTAATTTTAAAAAAATATATAATCAAAGCACTACAATAGTAATAATAAAATTGACACAAAAAGAAAATGTGCAAATCACACTTAAATTATACATATATTTATCTGTGAATATACACACATATATATGTGTGTGTGTATATAAAAACATATGTATGTGTATATATACATGTGTATATGTATGCATATATATGTGTACATGTACACATATACATGTGAATATGCACACATACTTATAAACACATATAGACATACACAACACACATGCATAGATATTTCCACATACACACACACACACACACATATATGCATGCGCACACGCACGCACATACAGGTAAGCAATTTAAAATTAACTTAGAGATTCAAATATCACATGTTTGAAAATTAATTGTAAGATACAAAAACAAAATAACAAAAAAAAAAAAAACATAATACATACAAAACAAAGATCACAAAGATTCAACATAGTTTCCGTTTTAGCATGGTCAAGGCAGCAAAACTGACTGAGATTATTTGTTTAGGCTTGAAGCTCACAGAGAAGTCGCGAAACAAATGGCAAAGCACATCACAATCAGAATGTTACTCAAAGACTTAACAGTTGAAAGAATTTCATTGCTACTATGCAGCAAGCATGCTCTTTAGGCACCACATTATCAAATTCTGTCATTTTCGTATCTTTGAAAAACATTAAAGAAGATTTTTGGAGACCCCCCAGTTTTCCAGTATGAACACTGTGACCTCCAGCTTTTCAAATTCCATATCAAACATCTTTACTCAGTAAATATCTCGCAAATCCAAGTGCTTTTGCATCCCTTCTTTCTCACATACAATGTACAATAATTTCCCCTCACACTTATGTACTCTTTCATTCCTTACTTAGAAAAAAACAAAAGAAAACAAAGACCCATGTTGCTTTTATATCATCAACAATCATTCTGATTTCAAACTAATAATTTAACAAGAGCAATTTGTTTCTCGTTATGGCTTAAAATCTTGGACCACTGATAAGATGAATGACTAAACGATTTTAAACACTGCTACCTTCAGTTTATACTATCAACTAAGAATGGCTGAGATTGTCAAGCTGTCTGAAAGAACTGAGTAATTTATCCTTAAGTCTCAAAACAACCAAAAGAATCAATCTCAAAGTTGTGTCTATTCAGGTAGTTGACCGACCAAAACGAGCAACAATTTGCTTGAAATCACACCCTAACATTCCAAGGGGAAAAAATAATGAAGGAAGGATACTTAGGATTATCTAGTCCCAGATATACAAAAGGAATGAAATGGTCAGAGAGAGAACACTTTCGATTATAAGTGTACTCAATCAGAAGTGACCTAGGGCTAAACAAATAACTACACACTTAAAGAATCAAGGAGGAAGGTTCCCATGTAGTTGCTTGGCCAGTTAGAAATAGCAGCCAAATCTTCCTCAAATTACATTCTACTGGATAGTAAGGATACACTGGATAATGTAACCCTAGATCATCATCATCACCATCATATTTTACATCCATTTTCCCATTATAGCATAAGTCAGATAGGACTGGATGGCTACAGCCAGAGCACCTTTGATAACAGGTCCTGATCAGGGTTGATGACATGGTACCACACATTCATGGTACCACACATTAACAATTTAATACCATCATAAAACTTCATTAACAACTAATTCATATTTGTCAACAATGTGATAACTGGTCATAAAATTTATATGAATGAAAGTTATTAACTAAATAACATTAAGTCTACAAGAATCTGTTCCTAATTTTCTGTTTTTATGTCTGTACAAATGTTTGTTTTTTTTTTTGTTCTTTTTCGGATATTGCTTCCATGATATATTTATCTTTTTAGTGAATGTAAGATGGAGAAGGAAAACTCTGGTATAAAACCTCTGCTGCCTTGCAGCTACATCCAACTTTGTGAAAGATTATGGGAATTAACCCAGAGAAGAAATCCAGAGCTGGAGTTACAAAAGTGGTCAATGAAAAGGATTTATCCAATCTATTGGCCAGCAACCCCTGCAGCCAGAAAGGCCACCATTTGTGAAGATCTTCATGCCAGTGAACCCTGATTTCCGAGACGAAGAGAATGAAACTGTCTTTGTGCCAAGGCTTTCCCACCATACTACTTTCCCACTCAGGTCTCTGTGTTGTACATTTAATGTCTCTTTTCTTTCCAAAGTCCTGCAGCAATGAGAGAGCAGAGAAACAATGTGTGGAGGTAACCATTGAGTTGTAGCTATAAACCTGCACACATGCAGTGCTTGGATGAGTGGTCCTTCTTCACTGAACCTAGGGCAGGGGAGGAGTCTGGTAACATCCAGTAAGATAGGGCAGTCCATTTTTTTTTTTTAGGGATGAAAAAATTGAAGGGAACCTAATCAGAATCTGAACTCATAAGATATCTAAAGACCACAAAGTGTTTCTGCCACCCACCTTTGTTTGTGTGCATATACCCACACATATATATTACACATATTTACATATACACACATATATTACACATATACATACACATATACATACACATATATATATGAACACATACACATACAAACATTTCTCTCTTACAAGACTTAGCCTTGTGCATAACCCAAGCAAATCCTTGTTACTACATTCATCAGTTTCATATTTATTCCAGTTTATAAAAAATCAAAAGAAGAGAGTGAAAGGAACAGGGCTTACCTGAACTTCCATTTTCTTCACATAGTTAGCAGGAAATATTCCAGATCGATCGCCAATAGTACCAGTCCACCAGTCACCTTCCATTGCCACAACAGTAATCACATCTCCTTGGTTAAAGGTTAAATCACAGGGTTCATCAGAAACGTAATTATACATCGCTACATATTGAACTGGAAGAAATAGACACAGAATAGATGTTTGATTGATTGATTGATTGGTTGGCTGGAAGGTAGAGAGATAAGATGTGGGTGAAAAGGTGGATGGATGGATGGATAGATGAATGAACAGATGGGTAGATGGACAGAGGGGATGGGTAGGTAGATAGAAGACTGGATGGACAAATGGGTGGATGAATGGGTAGATGGATAGGTAGATAGGATAATGGAGGGACAGAAGGGTGCATGGATGGATGAGGTAGGTGGATTAATGAAAGGATGAATGGGTGGATGGACAGGTATATAGATAGGTATATATTTATATCTACCAGGCATATCAGCTTTCTTTTCTGCTGAAGTAGTTGACTTGTTTTCTTCCACTGTAGAGCCTTCTGTAATGGCCATTTCATTTTGTGAGCTAACAAAAGAAAACAAGAAAAAAAAATTAAGAAATAAGAAAAGAAAAGAAAGATCCTCATGAGAGTCTGTAAGTATATAAAAGGCACAGAAATAGGAAAGAAGTTGTAATTCTTTCTCCGTTTATTTCATTTTAGAGGTTCTTTATTAGCAAACAAGGTTGTGTTTTTAAGGAGTTCATTGTGCAGCCACATGCATTCAATTTCTGTCCCTACTGTATGGCACCTTGGACAAGTGTCTTCATGGAGTGACCAATGTCTTGGAGAAACGTGTGCCAGATGAAAACACCATACGTGTGTGTGCATGTGACTTTATGCTTGTTCCTTCACTGTTCAGCAACCAGTGTTGGTTTGTTTAACCTGGAACCGTATGGTTACAAATTAAAAATCTAGATGACACAATTCTACCTACACCTATTTGATATCTGGTTTTCGATTCTGATACATATTTTATCTTTTGAGTGGAGATATAAACCAACCTGCTGGATTTGAAGACCAGAATCATATCATTTATAGAGAATATGTTATCCTGAGCATGTAAGAAAGACATTTTATGTATACCAATATCACCCATTCCCAGCTGCTATAATTCTCATTTTGCCAATTTCAGGAATACAAACAAGCACTTTCATAAAAAAAATATATATTTTTTAATAATTTTTTTTTTTTCAAATTTTTAAAAACTGATTTGAAAAATACTTTATTCAAACAAAACGAAAATGATTTTTTTTAAATTTCAAATATGAAAAGCCGTTTGCTACAGCTTGAACTCATGCAAATTACGATTAGAAAATAAGCCAAGAAAAATAAAAATATTTTGAAATAAATAAAGAATTGATAAGAAAAAGCATTTAAGGTGACATGTTAATGAAATACGCACCAATTGTCAGCTCAGATTTCAATGTAAAATGACATTAGATATCATAAGAACCAATTTGATAAAAGGAAGAGAAATAGGCACATTTATCTCAAATTGTTGCTTACAATATCTTATATTATTTTATATTAAGAAATTGCCAGATGTGATATCACCAAGAATAACCAAGAACAAGAAGAGAAATAATATTTGAAATGATTCCAGTCTCTAAACACCAATATATTTGAAATAAATCCAGTTGCAAAGAGAAAATTACATATGAAATAATTCCACTCTCAAAGACCAATATATATTTAAACTATGCTGCCAATAAATTTGCACAGAAAAATGCATTACAAAACCAATGGGGTTTCACTATGTGGCTGATGAATTTATTAATTTATTTCAGAAAGCAGTGTTAGACCCAAGAACCATATGAACAAGAAGGAGAAAAAAGAAAGAAAGAAAGAAAAGAAAGAAAGGTTTACTTAGAAATGAACAAAAACAGGAAAAAAATGTGTAAGTTGGTATAAGAAACAGCATTAATAGTGAAGTGTTTAGCTGGTAGATAGTAATAATAAATAGTAGTAGTAATAGTGTTATTGTGTTACTGCAACAGAGGACCTTGTGTTAGAATTCAATACAACAAATACCTGGCATTCATCTTATGTAAGTTATGTTGTTGTTGTTTGATTGCATGCGTCTTTAGAAGTGTCTTTGTTGCAGTCAAAGACAAACGTTTTCTGTATGATGAAAAAGAATTTTACAAATACACAAACTGAATGATATTTTATTGAAAATATTCAGCAAATATATATGTATGTAAAAAATTTTTTTTAAATGGCTGTAAATAAATATGCAACATTTATAATCAAAGAGTTGGGCAAAATAATATTGTTTGCTTTTGAAGACAATTGGATTGCCTTTTAGTTTCTGAACATTGTATATACAGATATATATATATATATATATATATATATATATATAGTATTAGGGAAAAGAACCAAGGTTTATGAACTCATCGATGAAAATCCACTGTCACATATATTATCCCTAATATTATT
>NC_068998.1:10339329-10341574 GCF_001194135.2 Octopus bimaculoides | reverse complement strand
ATATATATATATATATATATATATATATATATATATATATATATATACAGATAGATAGATAGATAGATACATACATACATACATACATACAACATATTTGAAGGCATAAAAGATGCACAGGTATAGTAGATATCTAATATATTAGATATATTAGATATAAAAGTCTATTAGATATACTCCAACTTCAGCAATACTTATCCGAGAAAAAAATGTTTTATCTTTTTAGCATAAAAATCTGACATATCTGGCCCAAATAATTAACATTTTTTATGTTCAAACTGCTACATACACCGACACTACAATGCCACTCTAAAAATAAACAATCACACCACAGAAATGTTGGAGCTACAAGATAATACATGAATTCAAAACAATGTGGATAAAAAAGCTTTACATTTGATGGCGTAATCTAAATACTAAAGGCTTATGGTCTAGGCCCAACTTCACATTTTGGACCAGGGCTAATTTTTTGAGACATTTTTGTTAAGAGTGCATTTTCTACACCATAAAATATGGTGTGTATATACATGTATGAGCGAATGTGTAAGCGCAGGAGTGGCTGTGTGGCAAGTAGCTTGCTTACCAACCACATGGTTCCAGGTACAGTCCCACTGCGTGGCACCTTGGGCAAGTGTCTTCTGCTATAGCCTCAGGCCGACCAAAGCCTTGTGAGTGGATTTAGTAGACGGAAATTGAAAGAAGCCTGTCGTATATATGTATATGTATGTATGTGTGCGTATATGTTTGTGTGTCTGTGTTTGTCCCCACCAACATTGCTTGACAACCGATACTGGTGTGTCTACGTCCCCGTAACTTAGCAGTTCGGCAAAAGAGACTGATAGAATAAGCACTAGGCTTACAAAGTCTAAATGAGTGAAAATCGAATCAGTGAGTGTGTTAGATAATATGGCATTAAGACAATATGACTCTCCCAGACACAACAAAATTTACTTCAGCACACAAATTCACATAAAGAATCTTGCGAACCAGATACAAAAATGAAGTGTGTGTATGTTTGTTATTCAGAAACACCATGTGTATGTATATATGTCAAGGTATGTATGAATGTTCTATCTTGTAGAGCACATGTAGGTAGCTGAAATAGGACATAATTGCACATCTTTTCAAGAACCTCATAATCTATATAACTTTCTCTGTTAATTTGCAGTAAATGAATAAAAAAAAAGCTTAAATTCATTAATAATTAGGAATATATACTTACAACAGAATGGAAGTGTATTTGTGTCAAGGAAAAAAGTTAGAGTGTAAAGATGTTTGTATGTTGGAGGTGAAGGTGGGGAGGAAACAATTATTAACCAATCATATTCTGTATTGCTAACTGCTATCCATTTACACATGGCTGTACATATACACAAATACAAAGTTGTACTCATGTAACACAGTTTGTGTATGTTGTGAGAGCGAAAATTGAATTTATGCACAAACAACAACAAAAAAATGTTTATTTTTTAACAAGTAATTTCAGTAGTACATTCTCCTTTCCTTATGACGACTTTTATCTGTATAAAGCTCAATCATACGCAGTAATTATTAAAAGAAAAATGACTATGACCGAATGCTGGAGATAGGTACAGGCATGACTGTATGATTAACAGGCTCACTTTGCAACCATGTGGTTTGAGTTCAGTCTCACAATGCACCTGGGCAAGTGTCATCTACGATAGCTCTGTATGTGTGTGAGTATGAGTGAGAGAGAGAGTCTCTGAGTCTGTGTTGTACCCCCAACCACTTGACAATTACGACTAGTTTATTTACATCTTCATAATAGACTTCTTTTTTTTCTTTTTTTTAATTTCCAACTTAGAAATTTCAATTTTAACTTCTGAAAGCAGAACCAACATACATACAATCAACTAAATAAATCAGAACTGACCTACACACACATCTTATATAATACAGCTTGGCACCCTCAATTAAAGCCATGATTTTGAGGAACCAATTGAGATGGTGTGGCCATATTGTTCGAATGGCAGATGAACGCATGCCGAAACAGCTGTTTTATGGTGAGCTTGCAGAGGGGAAACGTTATCGGCATAAACCTAAAAAAAGGTTTAAGGATGGCATAAGGACTGCTATGAAGTCAATTGGAATGGCTTCAAAAGATATAGAAGTCCTCGCTTCAGATCGAGTTGGATGGCGAACAAGGGTGTGGAGTGGAGTGAAAGCATTTGAAGAGGCCAGGATGATGCAAGCAGGGCTCAAGAGACATTTAAGGAAAAAGGTG
>NC_068998.1:10337225-10339193 GCF_001194135.2 Octopus bimaculoides | reverse complement strand
AAGGACCTTTTTGTGTGCACAGTCTGTGACAGACCATGTCTGTCCTTGGCTGGCCTCAAATCTCACCTGCGAACCCATGGAAAACAAACCTCACCCAGCTATTCTGATTATATGTCTGTGCACACGTTTGAATGTGGTGTGTGCCAGAGGGTTTGCAAATCCAATGGGGGTCTTAAAAGACATGTTAGGATCCACAATGAGCAGAACTTACTTGCAGGTATTGGTAGTGCAAATCAGAGGTGAAATCTGTGTGGGTGTTTTTTTCAAAACACTGTCTGGTTTAAAAAGCCACATCAGACGCCATGAAAGGGCTAAGGTGTAGGTGCAGGAGGTGGTCAAACTCTGTTTAAGGAGTAGACAACCACCATATATATACATATATATATATATAAACACAAGAGATTCGAAAACATTTCTTGGTAGTATTTGTTCATCAATAAACATGTGTCATTTACTTAGAGAAGTTACAAAATTGTGCATTTAGAATGAACATGACAGAGAATCAAATAACAAATGTGTGTGCTTGTGTGAAGGCGCATGGCTCAGTGGTTAGAGCATCAGGCCCACATTCATGAGGTAGTAAGTTTGATTCCCGGACCAGGCTGTGTGTTGTGTTCTTGAGCAAGACACTTTATTTCATGTTGCTCCAGTTCAATCATCTGTAGAAATGAGTTGCAACGTCACTGGTGCCAAGCTGTATCAGCCTTTGCCATTCCCTTGGATAACATTGGTGGCGTGAAGAGGCGAGGCTGGTATGCATGGGTGACTGCTGGTCTTATACCTCAGAGAGAAACTCTCTAGGTGCAATCCCATGGTCATTCATGACTGGAGAGGGTTTTACTCTTTTATATTGAAATTTTGTCGGTTAACAGGCTGTGGTTTCAAAGTGATGAAAATATTTTGACACAAATTAAATTTAAATGTTGAAGTGAATCTATATTGCATTAATATTCCTTGCACTTTCCTTTGCATTGTTGAATATGCTCCTTTCTCCCTTCCATTATAGCTTTAAAATCAAACTGCACTCTTCAAAACTTGCACTAAGAATAAGTACAAGGTAAAATTACTACCTGGTTTTATAGCAAGTTGATGCATGTAGTTTATCCCATCTCCCTCCAACTTTTAGTTCATGCAATTGAAAAAAACCACTTTATTTATGAGATGACCCAATATATATATATATATATATACACATATATATTTTGTTTAGTTTTGAGAGAATAGAAATGACCAGTCCTGAAGTAGTGTAATCAGCTATCTGTAGCCCAAATTGGTAACAACCAAACACATACCACATACAGGCAACATAAGCAGAATGAAGTGAATACTAATGCAGAATATGATTGGTCGTAATTGTTTATTTCTCCTAACTAGACATATATTTATAAAAACACACACACACACACAGAAATGTTTTATAGGAATGGGACAAACATTTTTTTTTAAAGGAACTTGTACATGTTATTGACATAGAGGAGTGGAATAAACTGGAGGATAACAGGTGGATAAAGAAGAGCCAGGTGTTCCAAAGGCTTGGAAGCAGCGGAAGAGAAAGACCAAGGAAGACATGAGGAGGAATGGTACAAGTTGGTCTTAGTATGTTGAACCTAATGAAAGAGATGATAAAGCAACACAACAAATAGTGAAGCACTGTGTTGGAAACGACTGGCCCAACCCATGTGAGCATGGTAAAGCAGACATAAAAATGATGATGGTAATCATGATGATAATGAGGAGGCGGAGGATGGTGGTGATGGTGATGAGGATGATTCAATGAAAAAAAAACTTGTTTGTTGTTTTTTTTTATCCACATTTACTTTTGAAAGATAATTATTAAGGCTTCCAACTTAAAAATTAATTTACAAAGTCAATGAATTTTCATCCAAGTTAAATGCACACTCCCCATAATGAGAACACATACATACACACAGGCATATTTATATCATATATACGTATATATATATATAT
>NC_068998.1:10327541-10336026 GCF_001194135.2 Octopus bimaculoides | reverse complement strand
TATATATATGCATACATATATACATTGGTTTTGCAGGAATATAAATAAAACATAAAAAACAGACAGTGTTGGAACTCTTTTAAACAAAATAATATATATATATATATATACATATATATGTGTGTGTGTGTGTGTGTATGCTGTTGTTGTTGGCACTCCGTCGCTTACGGCATTGAGGGTTCCAGTTGATCCGTTCAACGGAACAGCCTGCTCGTGAAATTAACGTGCAAGTGGCTGAGCACTCCACAGACATGTGTACCCTTAACGTAGTTCTCAGGGATATTCAGCATGACACAGTGTGACAAGGCTGACCCCTTTGAATTACAGGCACAACAGAAACAGGAAGTAAGAGTGAGAGAAAGTTGTGGTGGAAGAGTACAGCAGGGTTCGCCACCATCCCCTGCCAGTGCCTCATGGAACTTTAGGTGTTTTCGCTTAATAAACACTC
This sequence comes from Octopus bimaculoides, assembly GCF_001194135.2. NCBI lineage: Eukaryota > Metazoa > Mollusca > Cephalopoda > Octopoda > Octopodidae > Octopus > Octopus bimaculoides. The sequence goes on along the minus strand of NC_068998.1, from coordinate 10,335,578 downwards.
ACAACGCCCAGTCTGGGAATCGAAACCCCGATCCTATGACTGCGCGTCTGCTGCCCTAACCACTGGGCCATTGCGCCTCCACTGTGTATATATATATGCATACACATACATACACACATGTGTGAGAATGTGTCTGTTTGTCGTACACCACAGCTTGACAAATGATGTTGGCTTGTCTACATCTCCTGTAACTTAGTGGTTTGGCAAAAAGAGACCAATAGAATAAGTAGCACTCTTAAAAGAAAAATCAAAAATAAGTAATGTGGTCGAATCATTCAACTAAAATTCTTTTCAATGTGTTCTTTCTTTTCTTGAGATGGTAGAATGTAATTTGAGAGAAATCTCATTGCTATTTCTAGCAGATGAAGCAACTATGTAGTCTTCCTCAGTTGTGTGACCTTGGCTCAGGTCACACAACTACCGAAAGGTTCTCTTAATGCTGTATGATAGTGAAATATGGAGAGTCAAGGTGAATGATCGACAAAACTGTGATGAGTTCAGTATGATCCAGGGAATGAATGTGCAATGTTGACCTCAGGAGAAAAAAAACAGGACTTGAAAAAGAAATATTCACAGAATACTGTGATTGACTGAAGTCTGAATGGTAGACAACTACACCGATATGAAGATGTGATGTGAGATGGATGTTGCTAACATGCCAGATGCAAAAGTGCTACAAATTAATAGCAGAAAATAACTAGGTTATAAACCAGGAAGGTTTAGGAAGATATTAGGCCAGAATGGAGAATGCAGGGCCTCACAGATTAGATGACACAGGATTAAGACTCATGCACAGCGAACAAACCATGCTAGTATGGAAAAAAAAAAAGAAGAAGGAACGTGATGTCAATGATAATGGTCACAATATTGATAATAACAATGATGATGTCCAAGATAATGACGACAATTATGATAATGTCCACAATAACGACAACAACGATGATTATAACAACAATGATAATGTTGACAATAATGAGAATAATAATGATGAATGTGACGATGACAATGCAATAATAATCATGTTGACAACAATGAAGATAATAACGGTGATTATGACAATAACAATAATGATAATGCTAATAGTTATGATGATAGGTTCGTATGATTACAATGAAATCAGATATTTTACTCAATATTAGATTTTTTTCTTTGCTTTAAAGAAATTGGAGGAAATTAAATTAATATATGCAGTCTACTTTTCATGTACTTCAAAAGCAAACTTTTAGCCCAATTAACTCCCACCATGTGTGTGTGTGTGTGTGTGTACATGCACACATGAGTAGCAGTACAAGACTCAGGGATAGTAACATAGTAGTAGTAATAGTAATAGAAGTAGCTAGGATGGATTAAAATATTTAAGCTGTAGTTGAAAAACTTTACTTAAAGAGATTGGTATTTATCAAATCACAAAATGGCACCGCAGTAAATATAAGTCTATACATGTATGTATGTATGTGTGTGTGTGTGCGTGCGTATATATCTATGTGTGTGTGTGTGTGTGTGTGTGTGTGTGTGTGTGTGTGTGTACACACACACACATGTATAGGCTTTTAAAGCTATAAATATACTGTGTAAATATTGGATTAAACAAGTTTCACTTTTCCTTTGACTTTTTCCATGCAAGGGTTTTTCAACCCAATATTTGCATGCTATTATATACTTGCAGTTTCATATACTTGAGTATTACCTTTAAAAATGCTTGATTTCATGACTCTCAAAGATTCTAAATTTTTTATACATAACATATATGCATATATATATATAAATTTATATAGTTCAGCATTTAGAGGAGCCATAGTTACAAATATATACAAAACATTCAATGCTGTGATAGATAAAGTGGTTTCTTTGTGTTTCCAAAGACATCCAACAACAACAACAACATGTAAAATGTCTGGCAAGGCAATCCAGAGTGAGCTTTACAGCTGCAGTGGAACTGGAACTGAAAGAGGTCTGGTTTATGAGGGTAAAGTTGTCATGCTTTAAGAAACTGAAAACAAGATATAAGAGACACAGGCAGTGTGGCATCCATTTTAAAACATACATCAGATATTACAAATAGCTAGCTCAGTAAACACACCAATAGCCACAATACCTTTTTAAGGCTGCCTTGTCAAAAAGAAAACTGTAAGAAAAAGAAGTTTTAAAGTGCTCAAAATTATCTTGATGTTAGTGAAATAAAAAGGAACAACAGAGAAGAAGAAAAAGTTGAAGAAGTCAAGGAGGAGGAGAAGGAAATCAATGAGAAAGAAAATGGAAATATAATTTGAGATAGCAAAAAACACTAACTACAACAAAACTGAGATAAAAGTAATGTAAGGCTGATACACTAATATATATTGATGAAATAAGGCATGTGAAACTGTGTGTTAGATATTCAGGAAGGAATTGTGGTTTCTTTGACTTGAAACAAACTTATCTAAATATTTTCATCGTCTAACATAATTATCTTGTCTTTTAGCCCTTTAGGCATTTAAACTTGCCATATCCAGCCCAATTGTTCAACCTGTTTTTCTGTTCAAACCAGAGCCAGCCTCTTGCACCTACCCTACAATGTCCTTCTAAAAATAAACAATCATATCATCGAAATGTTGAAGCCGTGACATACTGCACAATTAATTAAAAATGAGGTGAATAAAGAAGCATTACATTTGATAGAGTAATGTGAATGTTAAAGAGTTAATGGCTTCATATTTTGGCTCAAGGCTAGCAATTTGAAGGGGAGGGGCATTGCCGATTATATTGCTCCAGTACTTGAATGGTAGTTTAGTTTATCAATCTCTGAAAGAATGAAAGGTAAAATTGACTTTGGCAGGATTTGAGCTCATTCCTCTTTTGATAAATGAAGTAAATGCATTTATATGCATGTGTACCCTCCAAGTTGTAGACTAGAGTTTTGCACTTGTGTAGCTGTAATTTTCCGTGGGGAAACACGTTTCTTTCAAGAAGAAAGTTATAACTTTCAGGTTCTACATTTGTTTATTTATTGATTCATTTATTTTCATATTTGTGGATAAGCAAAAATGGCTGGTTTCAATGCTAAAAGGTTTAAAAAGGACAAGTTAATACAAAGAAAATCTTAAATTTAAATGATCAAAATATTTAAGGTCTTTGTTTTATGAATTTTCCCAAGGGACACAATGTTCTGTTTCCTCATAAAGTCACAATCAAATCAAACATTAGATAGAGGGATAAAGGTCCTTCCCGAGTCATATAGACTCATAAGACCGGTTAGGGCCAGTTTTCCAGCCACATATATTCCCTACCTGGACACGATGCTGGTCTGTCACCGGATGAATCATTTTTGCCAGTTTAGTGGACTAAAGAAACATGAAGTGAAATGTTTTGCTCATGAACATAATGTGTCACCCGGTCCAGGAATCGAAACCACAATCTTACAATCATGAGTCCAACACCCCTAACCACTAAGCCACGCATCTCCACAATCAAACGTTATCAGAGCATATAAAGAGGAACACATAAGGAGCAATTAAGACAAATGTAATGCAGGATGCTGCACTATGAAATAAACCATGAATTATAAAGCATCACAACATGCAGAGTATCAAACGGAAACAAAAATTCAGATTGTTTTATTTTCAACCAGTGGCTCTCATCTCTGGGTCATGACTTCATTTTACAGTTAAGTGAACATTGATTTTAAGGTTTAGTAATACTCTCATAAAAGTCAACAGGGCCAACAATGAGCCCATCATTTTTGTGTTAGACAGAAAAAAAGGGCTGGCTGCTTTAAGAATCATCATGATCATCATCACTTAACATCCGTTAAATGGGTTGGACGGTTTCACCAGGGCTGGCAAGCTGGGGAGCTGCACCAGGCTCCAGTCTGATTTGGCAAGGTTTCTATAGCTGGATGCCCTCCCTAACACCATCTGTGCTGGGTGCTTTTAACTCTTACTTGTTTCGGTCATTAGACTTTGGCCATGCTGATGCACTGCCTTGAAGAATTTGTCTAGTTGAATGAATTGATCCTACTATTTATATTATGTTTTCTTTAAAGCCTGGCTCTTATTCTATTGACATCTTCTGCTGAACCACTAAGTTACAGGGACATAAACACACCAACACTGGTTGTCAAACAGTCATAGGAGACACAAAGAGACACACACACACACACACATATACAATGGGCTTCTTTCAGTTTCCATCTTCAAATCCACTCACAAGGATTTGATCAGCCCAAGGCTATAGTAGAAGACACTTGCCTAAGGTGCCATAAGTGGGACTGAACCCAGAACTTAGTGGTTGGGAAGCAAGCCTCTTACCACACAGCCATACCTGGGATTCAAAATTTTCTAAACAACTCTAAATTAATCAAACCTATTTTCTTTCTTTGTATCTCATGAAAATGACCATTGTCTCTCTCTCTCTCTCTCTCTCTTGTAAAAGGACCAGTAGCCTTCTTCTGCAAAGGATCAATGGTTACATAAAAATCCTTAGTCTAATATCTGGTCATCATTTTATTTTCTATTGATTTTCAGAAAAGAATAATGTTAATGGTTGCCAACAGTTACCAGAAGTAAGCAATTCAGAATCATCAAAGTGAAACAGAAAAGAGATCGTTAAGTAAAAATTGCTGCAGTCATCAAACGGAGAATCATTAGAGAGAAGCGAATGCAAGCCACTGATTTAGATCTTTTAATAAAACAAAATGCTATCAGTTGCTAAATGCAAAAATATTAAACAAAAAATTTTGAAGAAAAACTTGCAATAAAACAAAGGAAAATAGAGAAATAAATACCTGGGCTTTGGAGCACTGGTGCCAATTAATTTCACATATGACTTAGGAAACCATCCCTCCTGTAACAAAAAAAAAACATTTCATATTCATTACAGAGACCAAACACCAGAGATATTTGAAAGAGAGAGGGAGAATGTAAAGGAATGACATTTCTTATTTTAAATGAGAAATATAAGTAAAAAAAAAAAATAGAACATTAAAAAAATTAAAAAGGAAACTAAAAATGCTCACTCTGTTCAGAGGAACTTACTTCTGCATCTATTACAGTATCATTTAAAACTGAAAGAATCCTACAGCAAGATAAATATTATTATGTATGTGAGTATAAAAATTTCCATCAAGATGCAAGATGGGATAGTAAGACAGTTATCCCTGTCCCTCTAACATACGCCAACCATTCAACTGGCACACAGCCACTTCACTCAGTTATATGCCCTCTCTCAGCTGAGTGGTCCTTGTCTTTCAAGCTACTTGGCAACCCCACAGAAGCTGGTGCCACATAAAAAGCACCCACGCTGGAACCACATGAAAAGCACCCATGTTGACACCACATGGAAGACACCTTGTGCTGGCACCATGTAAAAAGCAACCATGCTGGTGCCACGTGAAAAAGCACCCAGTACCCTCTGTAAAGTGGCTGGCATTAGGAAGGGCATCCAACTGTCAAAACCATGTAAAAACAGACAATTAGAGCCTGGGAGGCTCTCCAGCTTGCCATCTCATCAAACTGTCCAAACCACACCAGCATGGAAAACAGACATTAAATGATGATGATGACAACAATGATGATGATGATGATGATGCAAGCACTGTTGTATGGCTATGAAGCTCACTTTATTAGTGTAGCATGGAAATATGGACAAGGGCCATTTATTACAGCCTGAGGTTGACCAATGCTTTGTCAGTGAGTCTCATCAGCAGAAACTGCACAGAAGCTCATCATATTATATATGCATAGATTATAGCTATAAATGTGTGGTGGAGGGGCAGAGACATTGTACTTTCCCATTTGGGTTTTGACATTGTTTACATATGCTGCAAAAATGTGCAGCCATTGAGCTGTTTGGTATTCAGAGGGCCAAGAGAAGAAGTACCTGACATGGAAACATGTGAGGGTTAGCAACAGGAAAGGCATCAAACCTGCAAGGACGTGACTGCAAAGCAACCTTCCTAATTACATGGCAATATCTGAGTCTATCTGCTGCATGCTAAGGTAGTCTCTTTTAAAGTTTCTTTTAATAAAAGCAAGTCCGAGAAATTTACCCAGCCCTAGCTAAAGAAAATAATAAATAAACCCAAAGAAATGAGAACAGAAACGACAAACTCAAAACCAAACCTTATCATTGAGTTCTCCAGACCACCACATATCTTGTTGTTCTTTCACAATTATGGTGTCACCTTTGTTGAAAGTGAGGTGGTTCTCTTTCTTAGCCTTCCATGGGTACAAGGCAACAGCTTGTAGTCCTTCTGGAGCTGCCAAACCCTGTTGAAGACCAAAGTCAATGAAACTCAAAGTGAAGAGATAAATGATTTCGCAGACAAATATGTCTGTGTATCATGTTTTGCTCTTTAACAAATGTATTTTGGCAACTTAAACACAGAGACATGTTAAAATTCCTCTGAATCAAAGATAATGACATTGGAATTACAAGATCAAGTTACACAGTTTATATGTATATCATCATCATCATCATCATCATCATTTTAATGTCTACCTTTCCATGCTTGTACAGGTCAGACAGAATTTTTTGAAACAGATTTCTTAATCCTAGATACCCTTAATGTCACCAACCCTTGCCTGTTTTTTTGAATAAGAGGTATGCTTTTCCTTTCACTGGTCTTCAAAAGAAGCACAATGTGATTTGACATATTGTCAACAGGGTAAGTAAACATCACATCAACGTCTCACTCAGTGAGGGCAAGAAAATCCATGCAATGTTAATATTTGTGTGCAGACACACATAACACACACACACACACACACACATAAATTTATAATAACACTAATGATGTAAAAAGATCAGTCAAGTGACTGCGGTAAGACAAGTTTGTTAGTGTTTAGTATAAACATGACTTGTATAAAGAACACAGATGACTTGATAATTGATCAATAAATTTGTTAATCACTGCATCAAATATAGTTTGTACCATATCGAGGTTACACAGAAATTTCCGATAAGATGACACAAACTATACAACTCCGTTTCAAAAGCAACCAAGGCTGCATACAAAGCAATAATCAAATCACAGTAAAACTGAGATGGAAGAGATTGTTGAGTACTACCAGTGTTTCAAAAATCACATCAAGTGTATAACATTACAAATGTCATAGTAACTATCCAGTGCATTTTTCCTTCAGGTACATGTTGCCTTCCAAGTTGAATAAAATTTTTTAATACACATACACATATATATTATAAATATATATGTATGTATACATTTTCCAAAGTTCAAAGCTGTGTCTGTCGCTTAGAATAAAGAACTCAAGGATAAGCCTGAGAGTGAATGCATATTTAATCCCGAATTGTTAGTAGTTCAACAAAATCTGTTTTATTGAATTAATGATTATGAATTAAATGTTTAAATAAACACACACTCACACATACACACCCGCTAAGATGGAATGAGCTTCCATATAGTTTCTGTCTACCAATTCTCTTCACAAGGCATTGGTAAGCCCAAGATCATAGCATTTGACACTTTTTCCAAGGTTGCCATGCAATGGGACAGAACTTCAAACCACAAAGCAAGCTTCTAAACTATACAGCCATGCTTGTACCTCTCCATGACAATGATAATAATGATGATGATGACAAAAATTTCTAACAATTGCCAAAAGACCAAACATAAAATTACAACATAAAAATATAGTTGGTTGATCCACCCAGTATGTCACTGGGTACTTCAAAGACCTTGAAATACTGAAGAATTTCAACACACTGTGTAAAATGCTGTAACTGTGTACTTCTATAAAGCACTTTTTTGTCTGGTTTTCTACAGTTTCTGCAATCGGCCCTGAGGAGGAGGAGGAGGAGGAGGAGGATCAAATATAATAACAGCAGCGTTTGAAATAGCTTACATACCTGGCCAGGAGTAGGTGAGCTGTTAACTGCTCGTGATTGTACTGCAGTGAATGAAGAATCCTCTGATGCCGAAATGGTGGTGGCTGGTTGCTGTCCACTGGAAAGATTAGAAACAAAATATACAGATATTATCATCATATGATCTTTTAACGCCCATTATATATATATATATATATATATATATATATATAT
>NC_068998.1:10317294-10326621 GCF_001194135.2 Octopus bimaculoides | reverse complement strand
AATAATAATAATAATAATAATAATAATAATAATAATAATAATAATAATAATAATAATAATAATAATAATAATAATAATAATAATAATAATAATAATAATAATAATAATAATAATAATAATAACTATTATTATACAAGGCAACAAGCTGGCAGAACTGCTGGCATGGCAGACAAAATGCTTAGGGGTACTTCATCTGCTGCTACATTCTGAGTTCATGTTCTGCCAAGGTCGACTTTGCCTTTCATCCTTTTGGGGTTGATGTAAGTGACTTAATCCCCTCCGCCGAGCTGCCTTTGTGGCAAAAATTTGAAATCATTAAATATTTTTGAAGAAATTATTTACAAAACAGGAACGATAATCACTTTGCAAAATTAGCGGTGTCTTCAATATCACCAATGTATTCCATATAGTCTTTGGGAATCCAGCCACTTCGCCCATCAAGTTCTCCACTGACCCAACCAGGAACAGTTTCATCTTCAGCTGATGCTACCTGTTAAAAAAAATATAAGACAAATGAATAAACAAATATTATCAATTAAAACTTTTATGGCACTTAGGGAGACAAAGAAACATCTATGAGAATTATGATTCAACAGAAATACAATACTGAGAAACAACTCTGACCACACACATACATAAAACTACTTGCTTCAAACATTGAACTGTGGTCATGCTGGAGTGCAAATCAACCCCAGTTGTGAACAATGGGCTTCAGCACAGTTTCCAGCTGTGATAAAATCAAAAGAAATTTTTTTTTTGAAATCAGAGTAATGATAACTTACAATGATGACATCTCCAGGCATCAAAGACAATTCATCATGGTTTCTGGCCTCAAACTGATAAAGGGCTCTGTACTGCTTTTTAACTATAAAAACAATAATAAAGGAAGATATGTCACAAAAGAGATAAGACACACATGACAATAGGTTGTCTTTTGAAAGGGAAGAACATTACATCAGTTTGAAATCTAAGTTTGAGTGTGAGGGAAATAAATGAAAAAAAAAAGATTACAAAATAACAAACAAACATGGTAAGTCATTATTTACAAACAATACAGGAAAAAGTTTGGACTAAATGGCACAGTAAATGGTTTTTCGATGAAGTGGTAAATGTCCTTAGAGAGGTTTATCTGGGTTTATAGCTTAGTTATTTAAGTTATATAGTCAGCAGAGGAAGGGCAGTGCCCATAGCCTTCTTGGTGTCTTCATGTCTCATGGGAAGAATGCAGGAAGTTGTTCACAGACTGAAGAGCTGGTTTGATTGCTTACAACAGAGGGGTCTCTACTAATGTCATTCAAGTGATGAGGCATTGGGAGATATTAAAACTATACAATGGTTAAATCAGCCAACCTGAAAAGTTCTGCCAACAGGTTTCTGTCAACCAAATACAAACTTGCAAGTCTGTGTTAGAAGACACTTTTGCTCAAGATGCTGTACAGTGGAACTGAACTCAAAGCCACATAGTTGTGAAGCAAGCTTTTTAAGCACACAACCATGACTGCACCCATGTTTAGCAGGGAGAAATTGATATCGTTGGGTAGTAGTAGTATAAAATACATATATTATTTTATACTAGCAAAAGATGTTATTCACAGCAAAAGCTGTGAATAATGCAAACTGGCAGGACATGAAGTAACTTCATGTTTTACAAACGTTCTTATTTCTGTTTTGATGCATACATTATGCATTCAAATATCTTTGTAACTGTTTCATTATGTTAACAATTCTAATCACGTCTGGATTTCATTCCATAGTTAAGGTTGTTGGTAGTGTAACACTAAAAGACATGTCGTGACAATTAGAATAATGTTATCAAAGAAAATGTTTTAGATAAAGCACTGTTTTTTAAATATTATTGACTTGAATGGTTTATGCCTTATTTTACATGGAAACTACAGCACAAGTGTTTGTGTGTGTGTGAGTGTGTGGGCACACATAAGATTTCTTGCTGAACACTGAAGAGGTAAATTACAAGATTATATGATGTTTCAATAGCATTTACAAAATCATAACAGTTAATTCATCAAAACACATGTATGTTTTATAAAGCATTGAATACCATACCTGTTTCCTGCATTCTATTAATACTGCAGGTGTGTGTGTGTGTGTGTGTGTGGCTCAACATGAATTAATGCACTAGTTGAATATTACAAAGTTTTACTTCGGGTTTTTTTTATAATAATTCTTTTTGTTACAAACATTATTACAACATTGAACATAGGAGGTCGAACTATAAAACAAACATGTTAAACAAATGAGAGACAACTCTTTCCTGGATAAGATATTTCTCTATCACAGGCAAATGTCTGCCAGAAAGACAAATGGTATTTGTTCTTCAACATCAGTGAGACAACATCAGGAATTTTGCTCAGAGAAAGAGAGAAAGGGAGAGAGAGAGACAATGAAATATGTGACTGTCTGTCTGTGCAGTGGCATAGCCAACTCACCACCTATATGAGATGGTAGCCCATACCTCAACATATTTTTCCTCAGCTGTTGAATATAATTTGATATAATATAATACAATATAATATATAATACAATACAATACGTAATTTGTACCGAAATTGTAAATATTTCTCCAATTTCAATTTTTGGAGAGGATGAAAATAAATTAAATATTATTTCTAGAAAATAGAGACAAAAAAAATACATATCTATTATATGAAATTCTTTGGCAAAAAAAAAAAAGAAAAGAAAAAATTAACGACTTAATCAGTTGTTATTGAATGGCAATAAAAAGAAACAACAACAACAACAACAATAACCCAGCCTTTCATATAATATATAATACAACAGAACTACAAAAAAAAAAGGTGTGCAAATTAGATGCTGACACTAATTCCCACTCAGATGGGACAGAGGTGTGCTAAAAAAAACTACAGAACACTTAGTGAATAGAACTTAAGTGGTGACATGCAGCTAACAAGTGAAACTAACAGTGGGTCAGGTTTTTTTTCTTTCTATTTTTCATTATTATTTATTTTGTTTATTTTTTTGCAGGGGACAGGGTCTGCTTTGTTATTTGTTAAATGTTAATTTAACAACTTTACAAAAAACACTAATAATCAATATTGGTTTGAAACTCTGGATAAAGCATACATTACAACGTTATCTCATTTCTTCAGAATTTAAGAATTTTTGAAACAAAACAGAATATGTTGCTAAAATTTATAGAACATTGTTCATATCAAAGCTTGAATTCAAAGTCTAATACCATGTCTTACTTATGGAGACTTTATAACTTAATTGTACCAATCAGGGGGGTTTTTTTCTTCATTGTTTCTTTTAACATTTCAGGAACCCTGAAAATTGTGACAGCAATCTTCTTAGAATTTGAACATTCAGCTTTTGATACACTGATTTTTTTTTTTGCTGTTGTTGTTTGTTGTTTCCCCCCCCCCCCCACTTATGAAGTACAATAATGTTTAAATTCCCAAGAGATGATGGCTTTAGCCAGAGTCAAATAAAATATGGAAAACATCATGCTTTCTAAATGCCTGAATGTCCAATAAAAGACAATGGTACTCTCCAACTGAATAAATCTAAATTAGTTTTTCTATTGTTAGAAATCAACAAAAAAAAAATGCAAGTAATGTGATGGTAGAATTATAAAGTGAACTGAGGAGTGAACACAAAATAGACAACATCTCAAAATAACTTTCATAAAACAGAGAGAGAGAGAGAGACAGAGAGAGACAGAGAGAGAAATTAAATAGAAGATGAATGCAGCATGCTTGAGCGATACTAACAAAGAGAGAGAGAGAGAAAGAGAGAGAGAGGGATGTAAATATAAATATACTATCTAGGTTGAAAACTAATGACTGTCAATTACTCACTTTGAAATGTGAAAACAGTAGGTTCAATACATACACCATCCTCCATGAGCTAACAATTGGAGAAGCAGAGCTTTTTTGAAACGGAAAATTTAATGTCTTTCTCAGCAAATGTGAGTTTACGCTTAAAGATGGTGGGAGGGAGTAGTGTTATCCAGTAGTTGTTGAGGTTAGTTTTAATATTTGACGGATAAATGGTTTCTTGGTTTAACTACAGCTGACAACCATGACGACATTGGGTGATTTATGTATGGGACAAGGGTCAGGGTTTACTTTACTTCACCACAGCAACTTCATTAAATAATCAACCTTCCTAAATGCATCATATCTGATAGCATAGAAGATGCACTTAATATATTAGATGCACCCCAATTTCAGCAGCACATATTCAACTAAAAAGTTTTGAATGCATCAAAGGCCTAACGTCATATACAGGACATGAGGTGATTTTTTTAAAGGTTTTTTTTTTCTTTACTGGACAAAATGTGCATCTTATATGCCATCAAATATGAATAGTTTCTGAAGATAGGCTTGTTTTTTTTTTATCTTAATCCTAAATTGTGCTCTTTGATGGGATAGGCAAAAGATAACCTGATATAAACTAAAGCGTTTTTATATCATATTACATGTGTGAGTGACAGTGTGTGTGAGAGAGTATGTGTGTGTGTGTGTGTGTGTGTGTGTGTGTAATATTCCTCACTATAAAATAAAATTTGTATTGTTAACATGCTTATTCAGTACCTTCTTTCTTACATCAATCACTTGAAAGTCAGATACAATATGAAACTAATAGTCGAGTATATGTGATACCAGCTTAAAATACAGTTTTTGTATATTCTACAATCTTGTATACCAGTCGTTGTCACAGTGAGGTGGCTCGTGTGCCTCTATGATCCTGAGAGCTATGCCAGCAGAGTGCAAACTCCTGGTAGAGCCTCCCATACTGGACAGGTCAAAGGATAAAAGCCCGACTAATATGGACCACCTCTTGCCAGAGGTAAAAATGGATGAGTGATGGGCCAACATCCTTATGTAAGAAAGACCTTCCCTCTGGGACAGTCCAGAGTCAAGAACAGTGGAGAAAATCATTGACAGCCTATGCTCTGATGGAAAGTGAGTAACTTAAACTAAGAAGATATTGATCTTGTTATGAGTTCTTTATAATGCTATGTATATATATATATATATTTTACAATTTCACTTAGGCATTGTGATGCTAATAACCTGGTGTTAGAACTCAATGTACATATGCCTGAGAATGATGTGCCATTCAACTATAGAGCAGTAACAAGTAATTGGCCTGTAGCAGAAACAGCTGTAAGCTAATGGAGTTCATAACACAATTATTTAATCCTTTGTCATCCCAATTTCATATTTAAATATATATATATACATATATATATATAACCTACATATACACACATATACTTATATATATATATACCTACATGCACACATACACACACATATACACAGTGAAATGTTTCAAGTTTGAAATTTGAAGATGACAGCAATGATTTCACGAAACTGTAATCGATGGAGAGGGACAGGCTGATGCAAACGTAACCTACCACTAGATTGTCTAGAGTCAGCCACAGTAGTAGTGGTAGTAGTAATTGTAGATGGTGGTGGTGGTGGTGTTGTTGTAGTGGTAGTAGTGGTTGTAGCAGCAGCAGCAGAGGTTTTGTCTGCTGCCGTTGTAATATCAGCTGCCCACGTATCTTCAATGTTAGTTTCGTTTGATTGGTTGCCAAATGCATCCCAGCCTATATCGCTAACCGGTTGTTGTTGTTGTGGTGGTGGTTGCTGCTGCTGTTGTTGTTGTTGTTGTTGTGCTTGTTGCTGCTTCTCTTGAGTATTGTTAGCCATAGAACTGAAGTCTGCATTGAACCACCCCTCTTGTTTACCTTCAGTAATCTCTGGGAAAATAAGAAAGAAAACAAAACAAATAAATAATTTGAAAAAAAAGAAAAAAAAAAAAACAAATGAAAAATCTGGCAAATATACAATACAAAAACACTGTCTGTTATTGGTAGTTGTTCTGTTAAAAGTACAATTAAATAGTTTTTTAAATAAATAAGTCCTCTTGGCAGACAATAGAGACCTAGTTAGATAGAAATAAGCTGAAAGGAGAAGAACAGTTAAAGACTTATAATTTTACAAAAGACAACATATACAAAAGCTGTAAAGATCACGGTATTGTTGCTTTTGTAATCAGACTAATTAGATTTTGACTCAGCTTGGATATCTCAACAAGGCTTTAATTATACTCTTTTGCTAATGACTTTAAAAGAACTGAGGAAAATTGATTATAAACATAAGAAATAATTATGGTTTCAAATTTTGTCACAAGACCAGCAATTTTGGGGGAGGTGTTAAATCGATCAGATCAACCCCCAGTGCCCAGTGGTACTTATTTTATCAACCCGAAAAGGATGAAAGGCAAAGTCAGTCCTGACAGCATTTGAACTGAGAATATAAAGATGGATGAAATGCTGCCAAGCATTTTGACCAACCTGCTTCGATTCTGCTTGCTTGCTGCCTTGACATAGTAATAATGATGAAATTATTGTGTATAGTGCTCAGGTGCACATGTACTACAATAAGAATTGATAATAATGATTTCTTTGATTTAATAAAAATTACAACTAAATATAATAAAAAAGCTAAGTACATTAAAATTACAAAACAAAAACAAGGAAAATTTTTAAAATTTTTGATAAATATATATTCATAATGTTTTATATTTTTCAATTCAACAAAAATAAAAATTACTTTTACATGAACTTTATCGGGCTTTTAACTATTTTTGATAAGATATTTAGATTAATTATGCTTTTTTTTTTTTTTTTTTTTTTTAAATGGGATATACAGTAAACTCCCTCTTATCCAGTATCTAAATAACTGGAACTCTCAAACAACAAGAAAAAACATAAGATGTGTTACAAATTAGAGCCAAGAGAATTTGTGCCAATTTGTATTAAACTAATAGCAATTAAAAGAATAACGATCTCTACTCGTCTAAAACAGTTTATTGCTTCTCAAAGTACAGCACAATATTCTTTTTCACTGTATTTTCTAAGGTTAATAAAACTTATTCTTTATTTAAATTATATTTTTATTTCTTTCTATTTCTCTCATTTCATCTATATACAGAATATTAATGATGATACTTTTAATGAGTTTTGTAAGGTGATATGGTTAAAAAGAGACAATGAGCGATGGCTAGAGAAATATTGAGCTTTATTTAATAACCCGTTGATCTGGCAAGCGGGGCCTCATATCAGTGAGGAGGACCAGTGCGCATTGATGCCATCGAGAGGTAGGCCCCGAAACAGCATGCATTCTCTCCTGGTGACCCCGTGCACTCGCCAGCTTCCGGAATGCGGAGTTCTTGACTGGTAGCACTTGCATGTGCAAGTTGTTTCCAAGACATTTCAAAAGCAATAATCAGATATCCAGAAATTTCAGTTATCTGGCAACCTTCCGGTCCCAGCAGCGCCAGGTAGGAAGGAGTTTACTGGATTAGCTCTAACATATAGAAATAAAGATGGTTTCTGATTAAGGCACAAGGACAGCAATTTTGAGGGGAGGGGGAGATGTTAACACCATCAACCCCAGAAATAAGAAGAAATAGGGAATATGGGTCCAATATAAGTTTATGAATTCAATCCCTAATTATGTTCTTTCATTTGTTTCAGTCATTTGACTGTGGCTATGCTGGAGCACTGCCTGTAGTCGACCCCAGTTCTTCTTTATAAGCCTAGTACTTATTCTATCGTTCTCTTTTGCTGAACCACTCAGTTACGGATACGTAAACACACCAGCATCAGTTGTCAAGTGATGGTGTGGGAACAAACACAGACACACACATTCATGTGACGGGCTTCTTTCAGTTTCTGTCTACCAAATCTACTCACAAGGCTTTGGTCGGCCCGAGGCTACAGTAGAAGACACTTGCCCATGGTGCCACTCAGTAGGAGCGAGCCCACTTAGTTGGGAAGCATGCTTCTTACCACACAGCCACTCCTGTATATTCTATATACACATCATCATCATCATATAATGTCCATCTTTCATGCTGTTATGGGTTGGACAGGTAGACAGGAGCTGGCAAGCCAGAGGACTGCACCAAGCCCCAATGTTTGTTTTGGTATGGATTCCTTCCTAATGCCAACCTCTTTACAAATTGAATTGGGTGCTTTTTTACATAGCAACAACATCGGTGAGGTCTGTTTTGGCCTGGGTTTCATGACTGGATGCCCTTCCTAACACCAACCACTTTACACATGTAAATAAGAAACAATCAAATGCCAATTATAATTGTTTTGAAAACTCATTGAAAACAAAATTACATACCTTGAATTGGTTCTTCTAAACTACTTCTGAAAATATAAAAAACAAAAGAATATTGAAAACAAAAGAACAAATGTTTAATGATTACTTTCATAAACGATAATATAATAAACCAAAGGAGTGGATATTCTAGGTGTTTCATTGGCTTGTAGAAATATTGATGGGGGGAAGGAGATTTCTGATGGTCTTAATGATGAGCATCTGAATTCACTACTTGTGAAATCAATGTGTAAGTGGCTGAATATTCCACAGAGATGTGCACACTTAACCTTTTAGCATTCTGATTACTCTGTCAACTGTGATACTTATTTATTAACATTGTCTTCAACCAACCATGCATCTTCTCATAGCTTCAAGGTTTCATTAACGTAATGGTTTATTTTTAGAATGACATTGTAGGATAGGTGTAAGAGGCCAGATCTGGCCAGCTTGAACATAAAACAGGTCAATCATAAGGTGTGCTAGATATGGCCAGTTTAAATGTTAAAGGGTCAATGTATTGGTCAGCCTGAATCAGCATCAAAATTATTATTATTATTATTATCATCATCATCATCATTTAACATCCATTTTCTATACTGGCATGAGTGGAAATATGAACATTAAAACAATGGAAGGATAATTATGCGCAGATAAAGGAAAACTGTAGACCAATAAGGTGTGACCACTCATATAATGAAGCCAATGAAATAACTAATTAAGATTACTACATAATAACTGGACCATGTAATTTTGGTGGAGTGGGGAGAGGTGGTGGGAGTTAATAACACTGAATCCAGTGTGCGTGTGAAGGCGCATGGCTCAGTGGTTAGAGCGTTGCGCTTACTATCGTGAGGTTGTGAGTTTGAATCCCGGACCAGGCTGCGTGTTGTGTTCTTGAGCAAGACACTTTATTTCACATTGCTCCAGTTCACTCAACTGTAAAAATGAGTTGCGACGTCACTGGTGCCAAGCTGTATCGGCCCCTTTGCCTTTCCCTTGAATAACACTGGTGACATGAAGAGGGGAGGTCAGTATGCACGGGCGACTGCTGGTCTTCCATAAACAACTTTGCTTGGACTTGTGCTTGGGAGGGTATCTTTCTAGGTGCAATCCGATGGTCATTTGTGACCAAAGGAGGTCTCAAAATATATAT
>NC_068998.1:10315955-10316653 GCF_001194135.2 Octopus bimaculoides | reverse complement strand
TTTATCATTGATTTGAATAGTATAATGTTGAAAAAAGTCTCCAATAAGTTGCGCTTCATCGGTTATGAAAACAAAGATTCCATTTGATCAGACCAACACAACTGCCTGTCCATGAAATTAACATGCAAGTGGTTGAGCACTCCACAGACACATGTAACCTTGACAATAGCTCTCAGGGAGATTCAGCATGACACAGAGTGTGACAAACAGGCTTCTTTCAGTTTCTGTCTACAAAATCTGCTTACAAGGCTTTGGCTAGCCTGAATCCATAGTATAAGACACTTGCCCAAGGTACCATGCAGTGGGACTGAACCGAAGACCACATGGTTGAGAAGCAAGTTTCTCAGCTACACAGCCTGCCTGTGCGTAAACCACACCTAAGCCCACCACCAACCCTGCACACACATACAGACATCTGAGAGGCTTCCATACAGTTTCCACCTACCAAGTTTTGTTGACAAAGCTTTAGTCAACCCAACACCATGTTAACCTTGCCCTCAGGTAATATGCACACTGGGATTGAAACTAGAATCACATGGCTGTGAAGCAAAATCCTTAACCTTACAAGAAGCCTGCTACCTGTCCCATGATTATTTAGGAAAATGTTCAAGGGTCGGGGAAATATAATTTTGTGTAAATTAAAATGAATAAAAACGATAAATTTAAAATGAAAGAAAAAAAAAAAAAAAAAAAAAAAA
>NC_068998.1:10312316-10315264 GCF_001194135.2 Octopus bimaculoides | reverse complement strand
ATTTTTTTGCATCAAGAAATAACAAAAATTGTGTTTAATCATTTAAATAGAGGTCCAAATGTCACAAAAATTTGTACTGCACAGCCAAAGGTAAGTATGAAAATAAATATGTAAAAAAAAATTAAGATAAAACATACTATTTCTGGGGTGTTTCAGCTACACACAAACATCCCTAGAGTTTTAGTATTAACAATATATATATATAGGAGGAGGAAAACAAGACAGCAATGATAATAATATGGGATGATAACAATAAAGAAAAAACTACTGAGTAAGAAGAGAAAAATGTGGAGGTGGTCATGGAAGAAGTATGATAAAAGTGGTGATGGTGATGTCAACGATGATGATGATGGTGCCGTCATGTAGTTTTCTGTTTGATTCAGATACTTACATTGAGTTCTGCAGTGGCATTTTCAATGTCAAGAAGTTTCAATTTGGCTTCTTTCTCCATTTCATCCAGCTCCCTGGTCAATTTTTCGATTGCATTCTTCTTCATTTCAACTCCATGCGACAGGGTTCGATGCATTTCAGCTGCAAGAAGAAAAATAAAAGAAATTAGCCGTTACATCATGTATATTGCAACTTTAGTGAAGGTGCATGACTTAATGGTTAGGGCTTACCAGGGCCGGATTAGGACCCATAGAGGTCCTAAGCACTTATAAGATTTTAGTTCCCTAATATATGTGTAATTTGAAATACAATTAGAGGTTAAAATAGCCTCATTAAGGAATAGTAATTTCCAATGAATTACTGGTTCATTTTTTGTGAATAATAATATTCATAAAATAATAGGTCTAAATATAAATCTTAGTTTATTAAAAAGAAAATTGGTGTCCCATTCAGGAGGTAATGTTGTGATTTAGATCCATTGTATGCCATGGAAAATGGGTCACTGTCCCCATAAGAACTAAGGACTCAAGACTGTGATGTCCAAGGGTTGATGAGGACTGATGGTCATATTGCTTAACCACAAGCCACCCTGATCAAGTAGACCAATAATTGAAGACATTCCAGTCATGGCCATCCCCACTTTTATGAAACTATATCTAGGACCACATTATCCAATCTGTTCTTCTCCTTTGAAGAGAGAAACTTGGCTGTTATTACATGCAAGATGGTCAGTTGCATAGAGCAACCCACTTGCTGGCACATGTTGTCTTGGAGACTTGGGTCATTGGTAAAAATGAAAATGATGTGCTTTTCTGCTGTTTTTTTTTTTTTGTTATTTTGTGGAGTTTTTTTTAGACACATATTCAAGAAAGAGGACCTTCTTGAATATAAGTATTTTAACCCTTTTGATACCAACCTGGCTGAAACCGTTTCTGGTTCTGTAGTACAAATGTCTTGTTTTCAGAAGTTCTGAATAAAAATCTTCCACCAAACCTTAGTCACAATTTATGTTCCTAACACTAGCTTAATGAGTTATTTTACTAAATTCTTTGTTATATTTAAAATTAATTGAAGGAAACACAGAGCATCTCAACAGAAATATGGTAACAAAAGGATTAAGGCAATCACTTGTAAGAAACTCCAGTTTAATCACAAACAGGTGAAACCTTAAAATTCGAAGTTCTCATTTAGAGAACTTACAATATAAGACAAAGAAATGCAAAAGAAATCTGCCCTCAGGTTCTAAGTTTGCAAAACCCACACACATATACACATAAAGCATTGCAGAATATTCTAATGTTTTAATAGTGAACTATTAAAAAATAAAAAACTTGAGATGATGAAAGTAAATGAATGAACAAAACATAAGATTGAAACAATAACTGTGAAGAAGTAATACATACAGGCTGGTGTTGAACCAGCCGTTTCAACTTTCAAATTGAGCTGTTCTTTTTGTTGCTGTAATAATAAATACTTCTGACTGAGATCCTATAGAAGAAGAAGAAGAAAAAGAAATAAGACAATTGCCACAGAATTTTGTTGTTGCTGTTGTTATGAATTATTATTATTATTAAGACTGATCAGGCAAAATCATTAGCATGCTGGGCAAAATGCTTAGTGGCTTTTTGTCTATGCAGCATCTTTGACCAGTGTCTTCTACAATAGACCCAGGCCCACCAATGCCTTGTGAGTGAATTTAGTAGATGGAGACTGTGGGGAAGTCTACTGTGTGTGTGTGTGTGTGTGTGTGTGTGTGTGTGCGTGTTTACTTATCGCCACACCCACCCAACTGTTTGACAACCATTGTTGGTTTATTTTCATTCTTGTAACTTAGCAGTTCAGCAAAAATCACCAATAGAATAGAATGAGTACTAGACTTTAACAGAAATATTTTAAATTACAAGTACTAGGGTCGATTTCTTCAGCTAAAACCCATCAAGGTGGTACCCCAGCATGGCCACAGTCTAAAGATTGAAACAAGCAAAAGGTAAGAGAACAGTAACTGAATAAGAAAAATAAATATGTAAATGCAAATGTCTTGATGGAAAGAACTTACCTGCAACTGTAGTTGAAACCTCTCGATATCAGCTAATTTCAAGTCCCTGGATTGACGCATCCTTTCAATGCTCGTTGTGAAGTCAGCGACCCCATTGCGAACTTGGGTGATCTTCTGAGCAAGTTCACTTTTTTTACCTTCCTGCATATATATAAAATACGTATATTACACAAATGCATAAACCTATATTTGTGTGTGTGTGTGTGTGTGTGTGCGTGTGCGCGTGTGCGTGTGTGTGTGTGTGTGTGTGCACATTTACACACAAATGCATACATACATAGACACACACACACACACACAAATACATATCTATATATATATGTATACAAACATGAATAATAGAATTTGACCACCATTAACTTTTCATAATTTGTGTGTGCGTATGTGTGTGCACACGTGTGTGTGTGTATGTGTGTGTGTGCACCATATGCACACACATAGATATATATATACACATACAGATATTCATATATACACAAATATATAGAGGGGGGAGGGGAGG
>NC_068998.1:10309892-10312101 GCF_001194135.2 Octopus bimaculoides | reverse complement strand
GGGGGAGAGGGGTGGGGAGAGTGTGTGTGTATTTGAAGTGGTGTACAGATATTGTACATTAAGAAAAAGGAGGCAGTCAGAATTTTGGAAAATTAGCAGTTTCATTCGTTTAACCGAACTCTTCAAGAAAAATTATATATATATATGCATATGTCCTCATATATATGTGTGTGTGTGTGTGCATGCATACACACATATGTAATATAAATATATATATAATAATTAAAAGCCTAGACACACTACTTCTTCAACAGCTCTCCCAAAGTAGGAAATTACCAAGCACCATTAAAATATTATTACTGTGGTATATAAGTTTTAGAGAGAAAAGAGAAGCAGTTGCTTCAAGAAACTGAGAGAGGTTCTTGGAAGTGTTGAGATAATACAATTACCATAAAAACCCATGTAATTTGTGCACCTGAGTAATTTATGCAGGTGATTTTCAGGATAAAAATTGTTGAAAAAGAAAGCTTCTACTCATGTAAAATTCGCACCCAAAAGTTTTCAGAATTGTTGATATAGCCAGGGGAAATAGGTTTTCAATTTAGTCGTATTTAACATAATTTCACTTACTTTTGATTAGATTTTATTAAATTTTCATTAAATAAAAATAATTTCTGTTCAACAGGTATCACATTGAAAGCTATTAAATTACGAAGTGTTTATAATAAACTTTATTTTACATTTCTTGCCCACAAGAGATTATGTTCAGTCTTTAGCATACTTCTGTTTACATCACATGACCAACAGACTGCTTTTCTATGCCACCACCAACCAGTACGTCAACTTGTCATCTACAGATCAACAGTCCAGCCTAACACGAAATCTCTCTCTCACACATCCTTATGGTAACCTGTTTGGTTATGTTATTTCATGTATGGCAATCTTTGTATTTTATAACAGATAATAAATCATCGCTTACCAGTTTATTTCCATCCCATGTTGATTATCACCTTTATATGCTTTCCTTATTCACTATTATCCTTATAAGTGGTAACTCCAAGCATCAATACATGATTCCGTTATAATTGATTACAATACATTGATCCCATTATAAGCAATTATAATACTTACTCATTGTAGTACATAAAAGTTTTAAAATTGTTCAGGAAAATCTTATTTTAGATGTAATTGCGACTGAACAGCTGCACATTGCTCCTAATAGTTGGTAGCTCCCAACAATGTCAAGAATGGTAGTAGTCAGGATGTAAATAGTAAATTGTAAACATTTACATCCTTTTCCTTACCATCCCTAACAATCTAGCCAATCACACAACAAAACAAGAAAAACAGATAAAAGTAAAACCATACAATTGAGATTATCCATATCACTCTGTATGTCAATGGTGCTCCATTGTGATTGGTAGAAACTCCAAGCAATGTAAAATATGATCCCAGACCGTGATTACTAACATGAACATCAAACTTCAAAAATTAACCATTTAATGGTTTTAGTAAATTTATACAGAAAAAGTAAGCATTATACCATCCAGCATAAATAAAAGTCAACTTTATTATATTTTTTTCCATAAAAACCTATTCTGACATTAAATGAGTCAACCTCCGGTATAAATGTTTACATTTGTACATCATTTTTCAACCAAAAAAATTTCTAAAAAAATTCTGGAAACGATCTACTCATGTAATTTACGCACCCCACTAAAGTTTATTTTTGTTTTTGCAAAAAAAGTGCATAAATTACATGGGTCTTTATGGTAATAAAGGAAGAACAGAAATGAGAAAGCAAAATGAAAGTAGGCTGATATAGTTATCAATTATGTCGGTTTCAATTATTGATGGTGGTGAATACTTATGATAGAAGTGAACTATTATCATCAATGACACCCAAAGTAGATATACATTATATGATGTAAAATATAATATCATCAACACAGCAAGATTTTACTGTGATAATAAAGACCTTGCAATGGATGTACACCAGAAACATACAAAATATTATTTTGGTAAAACAGTCTCATTTATTATTTAAGAAAAAGAACAAATTACATGTTGACACAAAATACACAAAACACATAAGGCACTTGTTCCATAGACCCAAATAGGTAACAACCTTATAATACACACTCCATTGTATTTGAGTTAATTTTTATAAACACCTACAAAACAAATCATACTATCAACACACAGCACACACACACACACACACACACACGCACGCACGCACGCACACACACACACGCATGCACACACA
>NC_068998.1:10307498-10309249 GCF_001194135.2 Octopus bimaculoides | reverse complement strand
ATACCAATCATGGGGTTGATATAATCAATTTTCCCCTACAGCAAAAATGTCTGGTCTTCTGTCTTTGTTTTTGATTATTATCGTTATAATTAAGGTTGTGAGCTGTCACAATTGTTAACACATCAAACAAAATGCTCAGAAGCATTTCTTTTAGCACTTCATTTACTGAGTTCAAATTCAACCAAGGTCAACTTTGTTTTTAATCCTTCCAATGATGATGATCATCATTATCGTCTGTTTGATACTCTATTGATTTTGCCAAGCTAACACCATTGCTGTACACCAATATTTATTGGTTACTGATTAACAACAACTGATAAGGTAAAAAAAAAAAAAAAAGTTTCGTGGAGGGTGTTGTGGTAGGTTCCTCTCACTTACCTCCCTTTGTTCCATCATTTTCCGTCTTTGTTCTTCACGCTCCCGCTCAATTTCTCTCTGTTTCTCAAGTTGGCGCTCCAACTCCATCTGGCGTTTTCGTTCTTGTTCCAATCTGTCACAAGAATACAAGAAGACTACATGTCAACAACAACAACAACATTATCATCAGTAGCAGCAGCAGCAGCAGAAGCAGCCCTGCTGCCACCATTAGCACTGCCATTATCATCGTTGTTTTTAGGCCGGCTTTTCCATCCCCAGAGTGTATTACTAACAGAAGTCCCTCGTTGAGCACACCTAACTTTTGGCACCCAGAACAACAAAATTCTGAAATTCCCTCTCTCTAAGCACATATACCCAGCAGATATCAGTATTGACTTCACCAGTCAGCAAGGGTCAGTCTGTAAGCAATATAAGAACTTCCTCTCCCCACTTGCATTAAGAAATGAAGGTGGAAAAATATGCTTCAACCCTTTTGTTTTCATATTTCTGATAAACTTCACTGCTACTATTATAATTAATTTTGAAAATAAAGAAGAATTTAGTGAGGTAATTTTGTCATTATTAAGCTTGTGATTGAAATATAAATTGACATGAAATTTTGATGAAAAGTTTTAATTTAGGTTACTTTAAAATAAGAAACACAAAAAATAAGTTCAAGGGTCAATCTGTTTGACTAAAAACCCCTTTGAGGTGGTGCCCCAGCATGGCCGCAAACAATATGAGTGAAACAAGTAAAAGATAAAAGATAGAGATCAGAGTAAACTAAATATCAGTTCTGCCCTTGCACTCTGCCATTCATGAATGCAGTGAACAGCTGCAACAGCTGCACCTGCCAAATTTTCCCACACTCGGTAAATATCAGTTTGAATAATACAACACTACAATGAGAGACACGTAGACATGTTTTAACACATCTCAAATGGGACAACGCTTTGTCAACACAAAGGTACACATACACATTAACATTATACGTTAGTATTACCAAATTACATGCACACATACATGCACACTAACATTATATGTTAGTTCAGTATTACTAGCATACTCACAGACACACAATCTTTCTGGCATGATTAATTGGCATTGCTCATAAACCAAATTAACAACACACAAACACACAAGCCTCTAAAGTAGGAGAACACATTGTCACCACAAATTACATATGAGCAGGAATAGCTGTGCGGTAAGAAGTTTGTTTACTGACTACATGATTTTAGGTTCAGTCCCACTGCATGGCACCTTGGGCAAGTGTCTTCTACTACAGCCCTGGGTTAACCAAAGCCTTGTAAATAGATTTGGTAGACGGAAACTGAAAGAAGCCCATTGTATATATACTTGTGTGTGTGTGTGTGTGTGTGTGTGTGTGTGTGTGT
>NC_068998.1:10305571-10307317 GCF_001194135.2 Octopus bimaculoides | reverse complement strand
TCCTCCTCCCGTTTCAACTGTTCCTGTAATATTGCACGGCGCCTCTCCAACTCAGCTTGACCTTTTTCAAAATTCTCTTTCCTTCGGTCTTCAAATGTGACTGGAGAATGGAAAGAAAAGAAACATTGTAACAAACGAGAATAGTGTTAGACATCCACAAACGTATTCATACACATAAACAGACACACACACACACACACACATTTACATAATCATCATCATCTTTTCAACACACTCTTTTCCATGCCTGTATGGTTTGGATGGAGTTTGTTGCGGCAGACTTTATCTGGCCAGCTGCCCTTTTTAGTTTTTTTTTTTTTGATAATCAGATTATTATAAACAAACAAATTAACCCTTTAGCATCCAGATTATTCTATCAAACACAATGCTTATTTATTCACATTGTTTCAAATTAATCCTGCATTATCTTGCAGCTTCAAGATGTCAATGATGCGATTGTCTATTTTTAAAATAACCTTGTAAGGTAGATGTGAAAAGCCAGATCTGAATGTAAAATGTGTAGAATATTTCGGCTGGATATGGCCAGTTTAAACACTAAAGGGTTAAATTAATTAAACACACTGAAAAATTTTAAGTTTATTCTTGAAATTTTTCATTAATCAACAATTAAACTACATGTGACTTTTGAATACATTGAAGTCTAACTGCACATGTATATTTTGCATGTCTCTTAGTGTGTGCTGTTTAACCACAGGTCAGACCTCATCATGTAGATATCTATAACCAAAAGCGTTCCAGCCATGACCATCCCCTATTTCATTCAGGCATCAATTATCTAGAATTCACATTATCCAATGTGTCCTTCCTTTATTAAGATAGTAGTAGGTTGTGGTTTCAAACTTTGGCTGCTAATTCTGCAACTAATAAGCAGTTCAGATAGCAACTAATAACTGCTATTAAGCAGATCAAACAACCACAAAGAGACTCCTTCATTGACACACACATTCATCTCTCTCTTTCACTTTGAGCAGCCTGACAGTAAGAATGCTAAGCTCACAACCATTAGATTCATCCAACAATGGCAGGACAAAGGCCTTGGGCTTAATTCAGGTGGCTATGTGAAGCTGGAGACTGTGGTCAAGCCCTGGCTGGAGAGAGTTGCTGCTGGAAGGCTATATGTGTTGCAGCAGGATTCAGCTCCTTGTCATACTTGCAGAAAGAGTTAGCGGTAGTCTGTCAGAGAATTTCTACAACTTCATAGCCCCAGTTTCTGGTCCCCTGATTCTTCCAATTGTAGTCCCATGGATTACTATGTGTGGGGCATGGTTGAGAAAGACACAAACCTGCCAGCAACACTGAGGCTGAGCAGGTAGCCAATATCAAGATATTCAAAGATCTTCCCAGAGACACAGTGAGGAATGTATGTGACAGACACCGGAGCTTCCTTGAGGCCGTGGTAGAAGCTGAATGTAGCTGGTTTGAGAAAACTGCTATCTCCTACCCATAATCTGATTGATATTTTTTATATCTTTTTTAAATACTTTTATTTTTGGATGGGATATTGTGTCTTCTTTTTCTTTTATACAAACTGTCACATTTAGCCTTAACACACGGTAGGTAATTTGCCACGTTTGTCTACTATGCAAGTTTATATAGATATATATATATAAGTCAGTAAATAGTGGGGTTGTGTTAACCGCACGTGGAGAAATAATAGGAAAATGAAAAATAATAATAAGGCAGAATGCTAAACTGGAAGCATATTTTAAAAAAGATTTCTCTAAC
>NC_068998.1:10297067-10304615 GCF_001194135.2 Octopus bimaculoides | reverse complement strand
ATATATATATATATATATATATATATATATATATATATATATACATATACATATACATACACACACACAAATATGGTAGGTAGATGGTAGATACAATAAAGTGTTCGAACAAAGATACTGGGGTAGGTATTTGGTCACATCTCTTTAGATCCTCATTTCAAATACTGTTACAGTCTAACTTCACTTTTAATCATTCTGTGGTCGATAAAATAATTACCAGACAAAGTAAAGGGCAGATAGACATAATCGACTAAATCCTTGGAGGCAGTACCTTCCGGAATGATCACATTACAACAAGTAAAAAAATTCTAACAAAGAATACAAACCAGGTAACTCATCAGTTTTAGATTCTCCATTTGTCGGTGTCGGAGATTGAGACATTCCCATATGTCCTAGCAGGTCACTAAACACATCTTTTTGTGGGCCTTGACACAAAACAAGCAAAACAAACATATATAATATATATATATCGATAAATAAAAATACTGAAATACAATGCTACATAATGCTAACAGTCGTCGAACAGCGAATATCTAGTCTCATAAAAATCAGCTGTCTTTACCGTTCTAGGTTTTGTTTGGACTGAAATCTCCAATTTATTCCGATATGCATTTGTATGTTTTTGTTGTTGTTGTTGTTGTTGTTTACAGCCCCTTGTTTACCTTGTTGTTTACCTCTTGTTCACCCTTGGTTAAGATCAAAGAGGTTTCAGCAATGAACATTCGTTTTTGTTTTGTTTTAGATATCATGTATCTCAGACTACAGTATCCAATGTATCCTTCATAGTATATCTAGGACTACATTATATAATGTTTCTCTATGACATAGTGCATCTGGGACTACCTTATCCAAAATGTCTTTTGGATGTCACTAGAATTACATTATCTAAAGTGTCCTTTAGACAGTGTATCTAGGATTACATTACACAGTGTCCTTCCTAGCTAGTATAACTAGAACTACATTATCCAATATGTCCTTCCTATATAGTGTATCAAGTACTACATTAATCCAGTGTGTCCTAGATATATCATATTACACATGTCCTCATGTATCCAACTGAATACCATTTTCCAATGTATCTAATGCGCATTTACAGTTTGTAAAACAGCAGTGTATAACTTGAGTGAGATTTGACTGCTGTTTTTAGCAGTTTGGGCAACCATGTATAGACTCCATCATTGACTAGTCACAATTTAGTTCTACACAAGTGTAAAAAAAAAAAACAGGAGCCATACACATTAGATACACATGTAAAAATAAATAGTATCAATAGATATGGTCAAACATGAAATTAAGTTGTTAAGGGGTTTGCTTCCCAACCACATAAACCTGGGTTCAATTCCAGTGTGTGGTACCTTGGACAAACATCTTTTACAGCAGTCTCAAGTCAACCAGTGATTGGTTACTGAAATTCAGTAAACGGAAACTGTGCAGAAGCTCATCATAAGTGTGTGTGTGTGTGTGTGTGTGTGTGCGTACGTAAAAATGACAATGTATATATTAATATATAATACACAATAGTATATGGTAATATATGCCATGGACATTATTATTATTGGTGGTGGTGGTGGTGTAAAACAATAGTGTTTATAAAATACTAAGCTTAAAGCAAAGACACAAGAACAAGATCTGATGGAGGAATTAAATGCCAGAGAGAAATTAAAGACAGATTATAGTTGAAGGAGAAAGAGTGAGGGGTGGTGGGAGATAGAAAGACAGTGAAAAAGTAAAGAAGCAGAGCAGAGAGTTTAGAAAGAGGAGAGAGAGAGAGGGGGGGAAGAGAAAACAAAAATAATAACAAGACAAAAGAGGAGAGAAAAGAGGCAAAGAGAGAAGAAACAAAGCCTAAAAGGAAACAAAAGAAAAAAAAAGAGGATGAAAGACAGGACAAGAAAGAGAGATAGAAAAAGAGAGAGAAAGAGAGAGACAAAAACATTGATTTTGCTTCATTTGTCATTCAAAAGCATAGAATTCAAAAGAGTATTGTGTTAGGACCATAGAGAGAGAGAGAGAAAGACAAAGAGAGTAGATAAACAGACTACATAGATAAGGAAAACCTACCTGGTGTGCCAGGCTGGGAACCACTCGGTCCAGAGAGGCTACTTGAGCGACTTCCTCTATTGGAAGTAGAAGGGTGCAGACTAGGCGGTAGTTTGGCAGGTAAAGGTTGACCAGTACGAGCAACATCAATCAAATGCATGGCAATGCAAAATTCGTCACAAGAAAGCTTCCCATCACTATCAACATCCGACAGGTTCCTGAAATTTCAGAAAAATACAATATTAATTGGACCGACTTTTTGTCAAGTCTTCACATATACACATACAAACACACACATGTGCATACAAAGTAAATATAGGAGTTGTGATGGGGTTATACAATCTACTAGAAATAGCAGTGAAATTTCCTCAACCAGATCATCACCATCCAATATCCAGGGCTTCATCACTCCCATCGGAGGAACCCTTCCCTGGACTCCTTCCACCACTGGCCAGTCATACCCATGTAGTCTCCAGTTAGTGGGTGAGATTATCTTACTATCTTGTCTTTGGTCAGTCTCTCGATCTTGTACATTGTCTTGGTGTCCAATTCCATCACCATGACTGTCCATTTGTTGTCCCTCATTCACATGGTGTGGCCAGTTAATCTATATTTGTTCTCCTTGATGGTTCTTATGATCACCATCATCATATTTAATGTGTGTACCCCATGCTTGAATGGTTCCACAGGATCCAAGAAGCCAGAGGACTCTGCCAAGCTCCAGTGTCTGCTTTTGTATGGTTTCTATAGCTGGATGCCCTTCCTAATGTCAACCACTTTATAAAATGTACTAGGTGCTTTTTTATGTGGGACCAGCACAAATGGGGACACCAAGTAACTTGCAAGACAAGACCCCTTAATTGAGTGTTGCCATAGCATTGAGGAAGTGGCCTTATGCCCTATGATAAAAGGGTGCAATATAATATATATTTATTGCCCCCAAGGGGCTAAACATAGAGGGGACAAACAAGGACAGACAAAAGGATTAAGTCGATTACATCAAACCCAGTGCGTAACTGGCACTTATTTAACTGACCTCGAAAGGGTGAAAGGCAAAGTTGACCTTGGCGGAATTTGAACTCAGAATGTAACAGCAGATGAAATACTGCTAAGCACGCTAAAGAATCTGCCAGCATGCCACCTTAATCTAATATAATATAGGGAGAGGAGCTGGTGCCCTGCTGTAGAGGAGATAACATGGCTACCCAAGCTAGAATAGGGAGAAGGTGGTGATGAAATGGTATCAGGGTGTACCCTCACATTATAGGAAGGTGAATAGAAGTAGAAGAGTGAAGATAATTAAGATCTTGAGAGGCATATATTTCCCTAGTTCCTAAGGAACTTTTATTGGTGAAGGAACACTGATGATTAAAGCTAAAACACAGAAGCTGTTGTTATGAAGAACAAAAGTGAGAAACTGAAGAAAAAACAAAATCGGTAAAGGAAAAGAAAAAGGAAAAGAACAGAAATGGTAGAGAGGAAAATGAAGAAAAAAAAATGAAAGGAAAAGAAAAAAAATGAAAAACAAAAAGTAAAAAGGGAAAAGAATAAACAAAACAGAAAAAAGGAAAAATACGTGATAAAGAGGAAAAAAAAAAAGGAGTAGGTGGGAAGAAAAGGAAACTAAAAACAAAAAGAAAGAAAAAAACACTTTCTTTACAAACGAGCAAGAGTTGCTCAAAGACTTGAGATGAGATAATTGGTTTTTGTAATTAGATCACAGTGAAAGGCTGATGGATGATAAAGCAGAAGTCACCATGAGATACGTGTTCAATATTTACAGTTTCAGATAACGTTCTTTTAACGATCATCAATATTGTCAATATAACCTCTCCTCTTCCTACTCCTCTATATGATACATAACACTTCTCTCCACCATGCACAACTCTTCCCTTCTTTCTATGTTAACCCTCATCTCACTCCTTTTTACTCCTTCATTCTGTTCTTCTATCTATAGCATTGTTGGGTTACCAATAAGGCAACCTCTACTTGGTCACACATTTTGCAAGATACAGCAGCCAAATTCTTCCTCAAATTACATCCATCTCAAACAAGAAATGGATACACTAGATAATCTTTTATATTTTACTCTGCTTCAATCATTGGACTGCGAACATGCTGGGGCAGTCTTAAAGGGTTTAGTCGAACAAATCAACTCTAGTACATATTTTTAGGTCTGATACTTATCCCCTCAGTTTCTTTTACTGAACCACTAAGTTTCAAGGACATAAACAAACCAACACTGGTTATGAACTGGAGGAGAAAGGACAATTTCCATGATAGCATGGTTTTGTCAGTTAATCACTATCCAAGTAAGTTACTACCTTTCTAGATAAGTTGGAGGACCTTATGTCACAAATAGTTTACTAAAAAGGAGTGATAACCTTCCTATCACCAACCATTTTACAGAGTATTCTGAATGCATTTTATTGTGACACCAGCACCACAGGGGTCTGTCATGTTCTCGACAATAGTAAAGGGTTTTCTCTTTCACATATGCATACATCCCAGACTAATTGACATTAGGAAGAACTCTAATGTCAATTACAATCCTGCTAGATAAAATATCAGATACTTATCATGAAAACACTGGCATTAAGCCTATGAAGAAGACACTAAAATAATGATAATAATAATGGTTCCAAATTTTGGCACATGGCCAGAATAATGATAATACTTTCTACTATAGGCAGCATAAGGCCTGAAATTTGTGGGGAGGAGATCAGTCGGTTACATTAGCCCCAGTGCTCAACTGGTACTTATCGCATTGACTCCAAAAGGAGGGAAAGCCAAATTGACCTTTGAAGAATTTGAACTCAAAAAGTAAAAACAGAGGAAATGGTGCTAAGCATTTTATTGAATGTGCTAACAATTCTGCCAGCTTTAAGGGAGCTAGTTGAGTACATCGACCCCAGTACTTGATCGATACTTATTTTATCAACCTTGAAAGGATGAAAAACAAGATGATGATAATAATAATAATAAAAAGGTGAATATATTTACCAAATTTGAGCAAGAATAGGTTGTGGTAAACCAGAATTAAGTAGCAAAGGGCGAGCATCAACACCTGAAACAGAAATCACAATAAGATGAAAATGATTTGCAACAAGGAGTTATTAACCCTTCTGACACCAACCCAGACAAAATGCTTTTAACCCTTTAGCATTCAAATCAGCCATATTCAGCCAAAATATTCTATCTGTTTTATGTTCAAACCAGCCAGAGTTGGCTTCTCACACCTATCCTACAATATCCTTCTAAAAATATACAATCACATCATTGAAATCTTGAAACTATGAGATAAAGCATGATTAATTCAAAACAATGAACTTATAAGCATTATATTTGACAGAGTAATGCGAATGCTAAAGGGTTGATTTTATTGGACAAACTTTCTGTTTTGAAATTATCTAAATTAAAACTTCCTATCAAAACTTTGTGTTTATTTACGTTTCAAAGTACCATTGGATAATTACAAAGTTACTTGACTAAATTCTTCAATATTTCTGTATCAAAAGTAGTCTATTTCAACAGAAATATGGTTTTTAAAAAATGGTTAATTAATGAATAAATAAACTATTGATTTATTTGTTCACAGCAACATCAGAGAAATTGAACCCATAGGATGGCTATTTGTCACTCAGAGAACAAAGTTGGCGGAAATTAGAAGAGAACTTCTAAATTCTTTCATTCTTTTACATCACAAAATTCAAGAAATTAATTAACAGTGTGTGATTTATTAATTGGTAGACTAGAGAAAATACTCAGTTAAAATACAAATCTCAGGTGAAAGGCTCCGTTCCACAATTATATTTGTTTTCCTTACAGCGACACTTAAAAAATAAGTGAGGCAATGAGAATGCAAGCCTCTACAATGTCAAGTGATCAACAAGAGCAGCCAAATTGCCCTCAAATCAGGCCCACTGTTTAAAAACAGACAGCTATATTAAATAACATGGTACTACACACATCGTCATCCTCATCATTTAACAGCCTTTGAGATGGGTGGTTCAACATAAGCAGACAAGCCAGAGGACTGTGCTGACTTTCAATGTTCACTTTGGCACAATTTCTACAGCTGGATACCCTTCACAGCATGAAAAGTAAGACAGGCTGGTCAGGCATGGAACATCTTTGATTATATATAGGTCTGCATCATCAGGACTACACTTATGGCTAAACAAAAAGAACTAAATATGTAAGCAGACCTTAAAAAGAACAGCAAATTTTCAAACACTGGCACATATTGACAAGAGGATTAATATACTGGACTGACTCAACAAGAAGGCCTCAAAGTGGTCATTTGACTTGGTGGAAATAACAGCAAATTTTTCTCAAACTTCACCATACCATTTTAGTGAAAAGAAAAGATAAATTCAATAACTCACCCATGATATAACCCTGTTGGTTTCGATCCTGTGTTGCAAACATCTGTACAAATTGTTGTTTTTTCTGTGGTGTTATCACCCATGGTGAAGGAGCAGGGCTTGAAAAGATGAAATATTGAACATAAAATAACACGACACAAAGTGGTCAAACAGTGATTATGAAGAGTGATAAGATAACAGTTTCTTTACAATTAAAGGAGATGGTCAAGATCTATTGATGGGGGGGGGATGATTAGGAGAAGACAAGACAGACAATTGGACAAAGAGCCCAATATGTAATTTGTTCAAGCTGCAAGAAATAGCAACCAAATCTCCTTCAAATTACAACCAACTGTCTTAAATAGAGAAAGAATACACTAACCAATGACACACACACACACACACACACACACACACATCATCAGGATTATCATTTTAAAATCCACTTTTTCATACTTGAATGGGTCAGATGGAATTTGTTGAGACAGAATTTCTGTGAGTGGATGCCCTTCCTGTCACTAATCCTCACCTGATTCCAAGTAAGGTCACTTTTCTTATTCTTCAGCTGTGGCCAGACATGGTTTCACAGAAAATTGGAAGCAAAGGACACTGCTTGGATCACGGTGGCACTCACAACAAACGCACAATGTCAAAGCAAGGAAACACAAACTCACACACATGCATATGAGAGGCTGATATCAGTTTCCATCAGGCTTGGGTCAGTTTAGGACCATAATAGTAAACACCTGCACATGATGCCACGCAGTGGGACTAAACCCAGAACCAGGTGGTTGGGAAGCAATCTTCTTCACCACCCAGTCACACCTGTGCCTATAGCAATGTTCACAAATAATTCATGCATAACAGTGTGTACGTGTGCATATATATATATATATAATTATGTGTATTTCTTCTATCTTAATGAATAAAAATTCTTCTGATAGAATAAATGGGTTAATTGAAACCAATGTAGCAAAGAACACAAAAAACTGTGGTTTAGTTCCTGTTTTTAAGGCAGGAACTCCTTGAAATTTTGGGTATTTGAGTATATTTAAGAATTTAAGGAATGGAGAAAATCGGTCATAATGTCTTACGTTTTAGATGATTCCCATGCTTTCCCTGATGAGAAGGTTACAATTTT
>NC_068998.1:10294246-10296494 GCF_001194135.2 Octopus bimaculoides | reverse complement strand
TATATATATATATATATATACATATATATATATGTATGTATATAAATATGTATGTATGAGTATATATATATATATATATATATATATATATAAATACGTATGTGTATATATATGTGTGTGTGTGTATATATATATATATATTGTTGTTCATACACCTGTCTTCATCTTTTGTTCTGTAACAGCATACGCATTAGCATTTCACTATACACACACACACACACACACACACACACACACACACACAGAGTTAAAAATGTGACTTCAATGCAATCGGTGTTGACTGTACATAATACGAAACAATGTAAGCAGGTGCGGTGTGTGCTTACCACAATAGGCACTACTCCTACACCCACAGAAAGTCACAAAAACACACACACACACAGAGTGAATACAACCGAGATCAATGGCTCATTAATCAGTTTAACTGTTGAAAGAATGGATCTTGCATTTCACAGTCACAGAGAGTGTTTTATGTAAAGGAGGAGTTTTCATGAATCCCCTGAACACACCCACATACCCCCACACAAAACCACAAATACATACATACATACATACACCAACACACGCATACACTTCTGTGTGTGTAAACAAACATACACACCAAACATATGCATACCAAATATACATACATACTAAAATATAAATGCCAAACACACACACACACACACACTTAAAAGCACAGACAAACACACATACTAAACATACAAATTAATGAAAACACATACATACACTGAACTTACAACATCTGCACACATACACGCTCACATAAAACATACATTTCCCAAACACACACACACACTCTATACATACACATTCACATAAAAGATATAATCCATAAACACACATACACAACTATACAAACACACACTCACCAAAAGGAAATATTCCCTAAAATATATACACACAACAAACACACACACATACAAACACACATGTGGGTGTGTAGCTGATTCAACAAAACAAATATCTGTAAAAGTGCAATCCTTAACTATTCATTAAAAACAAAAGCCAAAGGCTTCTGGTTTATCATTGAAATATTGATTATCCACCATTAAGTAGGGGATAAACAGCTTCAGATGTAACAGTGAATGTTGTGAAATACAATGGCTGATGTTGAAGTATTTCTACACAGCATTAATAATGGGATACGTGAATGTTGGGGAGTGGCAGAAATTACAAGAGTAAAGGACAAATGCCTTGTGCTTATGTCTCACAATAAAATGAGTTCGAATTATGCTGTGGTTGACTTTACCTTTCTTCAGCCTTCTGGGGCTGATAAAGCAGGGACAGGGTCAGTCGATTACACTGATCGGGTGGTACATACTTTTATTGACCCCGAAAGGATGACAGGCAGATTTGCCATTGGTGGAGTTTGGACCCAGACCTTAGAGATTTAGAAGAAATACTGCAAAGCATTTCATCTAACTTTGCTAAGGATTCTACCAGCTTGCCACCCAGGGGCTAATAAAATAATGGAGAACCATAGTACCGGTGGGGGAGGGAGGGTGGAATTTATGTTTTAGCACAAGGCTAGCAATTTGAAAGGAGGAAGCTAGTCATTTACATCAACCCCAGTATCTGACTGGTATTTCCTTTCATTGACTCTGGAAAGGTGAAAAGCTATGCTGACCTTGGCAGAATTGGAAATCAGCACATAATGAGTCAGAAGAAATACTGCTAGGCATTTTAATCAAAGTGTTAATCATTCTGCCAACCCAACAGGGGAAAGAAAGGGTGGGTCAAGACGTGTGTGTGTAGGTCAGTTCTGATTTACTTAGTTGATTGTATGCATGTTGGTTCTACTTTCAAAAGTTAAAATTGAAATTTCCAAGTTGGATATATCCCAAATTAAAAAGAAAAAGTCTATTATGGAGATGTAAATAAACTAGTAGTAATTGTCAAGTGGTTGGGGGTACAACACAGACTCAAAGACTCTCTCTCTCTCACTCATACTCACACACATACAGAGCTATCGTAGATGACACTTGCCCAGGTGCATTGTGAGACTGAACTCAAACCACATGGTTGCAAAGTGAGCCTGTTAATCATACAGTCATGCCTGTACCTATCTCCAGCATTCGGTCATAGTCATTTTTCTTTTAATAATTACTGCGTATGATTGAGCTTTATACAGATAAAAGTGGTCATAAGGAAAGGAGAATACATTCTGAAATTACTTGTTAAAAAATAAACATTTTTTTGTTGTTGTTTGTGCATAAATTCAATTTTCACTCTCACAACATAACCG
>NC_068998.1:10292744-10293995 GCF_001194135.2 Octopus bimaculoides | reverse complement strand
TAAATATACCAACACATTATATTGTCTTTGAGCTTTTAAAGTTCAATAGTAATCCATGTAGATAATGGTTGGAAAAATAAGGATGCATGAAAATTGAGAGTTGTGTTAGGTTTAAAAAAGGAGCTAAAGGTTTATGTGTTAAGCAAGAAGTAAGGTGTCAAAACAGGAAGTGAATGTAAGGGGAGACAAATCTCTTTAGTTGGAGTTATGAACGCTTTGTCAACAGGAAGTTTATGTCTGTTCCTAGAGAAATAAGGTCACTGAGGGGTTTGTGTGTTAAGAAATGGTTGGAATTTCTCTATGAAAAGATTCTCCTTGTTGATTCTTTCTTGTGTGGAGATTCTGTCTTTACATAGATAGAAAGGGAATATATTTATAAAAAAAAAATAATATATAAAAAAAATAAATATATACACTCATATATAACGTGATCACATGATTGACCGGACTATATTGTATGTTATTCATCACTGGTCAAATCACTGGGGCATCCTCTTAGCTAGGCAAGAAGACCAATATTCCACCTTATTGGAAGACGATCTCACCACAGGGTCTCTCACTTACAGCTGAGTGGACTAGAGAACATGAGATGAAGTGTTTCTGCTCAAAGACACAATGTACTGCGCTCAGTCCAGGAAGTGAACACCCGAACCACTTGGCAACAAGCTTTCACACGCACACACACAAATACACACACACACACATTTCTCTCAATCTAGCTCAATAAAAAACAAAAACAAAAAATAAAAATGTAAAATTATTCCTTTTTTTTTTTCACAAATTTGATGGGGGTATTTTTTAGAGACTTGCAATATTTACCTTTGATTCATTGAGAATGACCCTGATCGAACTTGAGGAGCATCGACTGGTATAATAGGAGCGGTAAAGCCTGTAGATGGTGCTGTACCTGGTTGTGAAAGAAGACAAAAATAAATAACAGCAATAACAATTGGGGTGGCACAATCTGTAAAATAGCCAGCTTGACCATGTGATCAGCCAATTAGATTTACAAGAAAACATCTTGACAAGGCAAAGAGAAGAGAGAGAGAAAAAAAAGGTATTAAATTTCATAAAGGATGAATGAAGCATAGCATCATCATGTAGATAACAGTTAATTTAGTTAATTAGCTGTATCTTATCTATATAAAAAAACAAAAAATAAATAAATAAAAAAAAACAATGTTTCCTGAAACTGAAAAATATAACATATACATATATATATATATATATATATATATATATATATATATA
>NC_068998.1:10289718-10292153 GCF_001194135.2 Octopus bimaculoides | reverse complement strand
TTTTTTTTTTTTTTTTTTCTCAAGTCCTACAGTTCATAAAGCCAGTTATTCAGTTTCCATGGCATATCACTAACTGAGATCACAACAATCATGAAGTAATTGCTATTGGAGTGTCTAAAGAAATAACCAATCTTCAGGAATTTGCTGGCAACCTGTCCAAGAGCTTAGACCGCACACTCAATAAATCATGAAATGATGAAACGTATGTTAGTCAATTCCTAATGTCTCAGTTACCAAGGCTTGTAAATGTGTATTAAATATGTTGCATATGATTTTCATAAATGGACTTATTCAAAACAATGTTGTCTTGGTGCTTTTGTTTATTTAATGCCTACCAACTGAGGTTAGTAAATAACAATGGACTAAATTACTATATTCTTCTGAAGATTTGGCATTTCAATCTGATTATACCACTGCCTGTGTAATGAGTACTACACAGCATACTAGTACACACAAGTGAAAGATGTGTAAAGTTTATGTGATATATGACACTATAAAAAGGAGTTTAACAAAATCTGCTTTAACCTCCTCTGATGTGCACGTGTGTCACCCAATCCACTCCATGAAGTGGTTGGAATGGCATCCAACTAGAAAAACCATGCCAAAGCAGACAACAGAGTGTGGCACAGCCCTCTGGCTTCACACCTCCTGTCTAACCATCCAACTCATGCCAGCAAGCAAGATGGATATTAAATGATAATGATAATAGATATTCATATATATATATATATATATATATATATATATAGATATAAAAACTTGGAGACAATATGGAAGTGTATAGAATATCAAGTATTTATAGAATAGCCATTTCCATATTTATCACATCAGAGTTATCTCAATGTTTTTAATGTGCATCTCCATAATACCCTTCAAAGTCTAACAAATTCCTCATTACCATAATTCCCAATACCTCCAGATTTAATGTCTGTCACTGGCACTGAAAAATTACTGCATCATATAACTGTGGATATAAAATCATTCAAAATTACAATTTTATCTGCAAAAAGTTGTTTGTGCTTATATTATACTTATTATTATTATTATTATTTGGTTGTTTTGGCAATCAGTAGTTTCACCAATACAAAAGCACATTTTGTTTGGCTGGGAGCACAACAAAACCAACTGTCCATTTTCTCTTGCAAGTTATAGACACAGATCTCATAAAATTGCACAATCAGTTTCTTTGCAGAAGAGGAAAGTCGGCTTTTATAGAGTCAAAGACAATAAGTCACGTATGAATTTCATTGAAAAGACACATAATTTGACAATATGCTGAAAAAGAAATTATTTATTATCATATGTTAATACAGTGTTGGCATATATAGGAGACACAATCAAAAGGAGAAAAAGAAAACTATACAAGCTTAGTATAAACATAACAATACCTTGTCTAAACAAACATAGAATAGGTGAAACATATCAGTGAAATAAACAACAGAGAAGCTTTACACCATGCAGGAA
This sequence comes from Octopus bimaculoides, assembly GCF_001194135.2. NCBI lineage: Eukaryota > Metazoa > Mollusca > Cephalopoda > Octopoda > Octopodidae > Octopus > Octopus bimaculoides. The sequence continues at coordinate 10,290,689 of NC_068998.1, read as the reverse complement.
ATGCTTAAAGATAGTGTAAGCTCTTCTCCTGATGGTGAATAAGCTATCACAATGTTGGAAAATCTTTTTTATCTTCAGCAAGTATCTTAGGGCCACAAACATTTTGCCCCTTAACCTGTATACTTTGCCTGAGTGAAATAGAAACGAGTGAATTAACCCTCCCTTGCATGTTGTGTTCATGAGCAAAATACTTCATTTCACATTGCTCCAATCCCCCTTTCAATCAGGGTGAGGGGGGAATGTTGGCTTGCTCACCTAGCCAGTGGGGTGGCGTCATCTGACTGCTAAAACAATGCAAAAACACACATCGTGACCAGTGATGTGTAACATCTAGCAACCTAGTCAGTCACATGATCATGTGACATACACACACACACACACATGTATATACATACATCACTGCATGTGTTTATATATACATACATGACCAACCACTCTCTACACTCCAACCACTTCATGTTCCTTAAGTTCATATAAAGTAAAAACATACCTAAATTGCTCAATGTCAAAATACGCTATGAATAAACTTATGTAATATGAATGAAGTTACACATTAGAAACTGAGAACTATAATTAGTGCAGTAACAGCCTTTCTGAACAAGCTATTGCATTAGAGCAATCTATAATTAATTTCTCGTCAGCAAATCATGCAGTGCTGTAACTAGTAAAGCAATTATTTGAGAATGAAAATTTCCCACAGTTTATAGTCCTTTGCTTGTCTCAGTCATTGGATTGCAGCCTTGCTGGGGCACTGCCTTGACGGGTTTAGTCAAACAAATCAACTTCAATATTTACTTTCTTTTCACTTTTTTTTATTCCCAAGCCTAGTAGTATTCTATCAGTCTCTGTTTGCTAGACTTCTAGGTTCTAGGAATATAAACAAACTAACACAGCTTGTAGAGTGGAAGTGGGGGACAAACATACACACACTATATATATATATATATATATATATATATATATATATATAT
>NC_068998.1:10286628-10289317 GCF_001194135.2 Octopus bimaculoides | reverse complement strand
GGGAGATAATCCCCTACTGTTTACCCACATAGCTGAATGAAGGCGGTGTGGCCGCAACTAATGGCTATTTCTTTCAGTTTCCATCTAACAAATCCACTTAAAAAGCTTTGGTCAGCCTGAGGCTTGGGATTTTAGCAGTAGACACTTGCCCAAAGCATCACAGTGGGACTGAACTTAAATCCATGTCACTGCAAAACAAGCTTCTTAACCACACATCCCTGACTGCAGTTTTATTTTTACCATTCTATGGAAATTGTAATCTAGTCATTACCACAAAAATCAATACCAATTTAAAAAATGATAACCAACAGACCAACATTTCTCAATGCAGTTAAGACTTAGAAACTGAATGAGGTATACTAATTTTACAGCAATAATTAATAGGAGAAGGTGAAAAAGGGGATATGTATTAGATGCATATGTGTGATACCTGCCTACCCAAAGATTGTATACAATCCTAATGGTGTTTATATCCATGAGGGTGAATGTGAGAGATGGCATCTAGTGAGATGTGTGTTTAAACATACACACACGAACACACATATATATATATATATATAAGTACATATATGAGTGTCTATGTGTACCCACACTCTCACACAAAATTTGTGTGTATAGTGAGAGTCTGTGTGTGTGTGGGTGTGTATATATATATATACACATGAATAAATATATAAAAGAGAGAGAGAAATTACACACGTATATAGCTCTCTAGCTTTGCCAGAGTTGTAGGACTACAGTAAATACCTTATACCTTTAAACAATGTATTTCTTTTCATTTGGAAAGCATATATATATATATATATATATATATATACGTGAGCCTAAGTGCACACATACACTTCTTTTCCTGAGCGTCTGATAATACGGTACTTGTACCACGTACTCGCGTTATTGTTTTTCCTTGTTTGTTCTTTGTTTGGATTCACTACACACACACACATATATATATATATGTAATTTGGGATTTTATCCCTAATATTATTATTATATATATATATATATATATGTATATATATATATATATATATAAATTCAATAATTGGACGAATTCTTTTACAAGAATTTATCAAGTAGCTAGCGTGAAAAAACCTCATTACTGTATAGTAATGCCCTTATATATATATATATATATATATATATATATATATATATATATATATATGAATGTGTGTGAATGGATGTATGTGCGTTGCTACATCACTACTATATACATTTAAAGGAAACCAATTTTAATGGACAGAATTTAATCCAAGATTAATTAGTACTAAACTTCAAACATATTAAAAGCATGTACAGTTCATTACAAGTGGACAGTAGTCAAATGATTTGGTTAAACACAATAATAATAATTATTATAATAACAATAATAATAACAACAACATCAACAACTATAATAAAATTCTAATTTTGGCATGAGGCTAGCGATTTTGAGAAGAAAGGGAAGCAAATTACATCAACCCGAGTGTATAACTGGTACATATTTTATCAACCCCAAAAGGATGAAAGGCGAAGTTGACCATGGTAGTATCCAAACTTAGAATATACGGAGTCAGAAGAAACAGCACTTAGCATTTTGTCTGGCATGCTAATAATTCTGCCAGTGTGCTACTTTTATGATTTCAAATTTTTGGCACACAGCCATCAATTTTTTTTAGGGAAGGGGTCAAGTTGATTATGGTGACCCCCAGTGCTTAACTGGCACTAATTTTCTTCAACCCCAGGAGAATGAAAGGCAAAGTTGATCTGGGTAAAATTTTAACTCAGAACATAAAGAGTCAGATCAAATGCTTCTAAGCATTTTGTCCAGCCGGGAATAATAATAATAATAATAATAATGGTTTCGAATTTTGCCACAAGGGCAGCCATTTTGCAGGGAGGGGATAAGTCAATTACATCGACCCCAGTGTTTCACTGGTACTTAATTTATCGACCCTGAAATGATGAAAGGTAAAGTCGGCCTCGGCGGAATAATAATAATAATAATAATAATTCCAACTACTGTAGGCAGAAGGCCTGAAAGTTTGGAGGAGGGGGTTAGTCAATTACATTATTCCCAGTCCTTGAATGGTACATTATTTTATCCCCCGCTCCCCCCAAAGGATGTAAGGCAAAGTCAGCCTCGACAGAATTTGATCTCAGAATGTAAAGAGCACCAAAATAAGGCTGCTAAGCATTTTGCCTGACCCGCTAGCGATTCTGCTTATTCATCAATAATAATAATAATAATAATAACCCTTTCCCCTATAGGCACAAGGCCTGAAATTTGGTGGGAGGGGGGCAGTCGATTAGATCGACCCAGTACACAACTGGTACTTAATTTATCGGCCCTGAAAGGATGAAAGGCCAAGTCAACCCTGGTGGCATTTGAACTCAGAATGTAAAGACAGATGAAATACAGCTAAGCATTTCACCCGGTGTGCTAACATTTCTGCCAGCTCGCTGCATTAATAATAATAATAATAATAATAATAATAATAATTGTATCAACAAGAACAACAACAATAATGTTAATGGTTATAACAATAATAATAAAAACAAACTAAACTAAAGCTAACAGCAATTTGTCTAAAGCAGAGCTAAGGCAATCAATCAATCAATACCGTTACATAAGCATCAACAGGGTGCAGACTTGTTGATTTAATGATTTCAGATATAAGCAACTATACACCTGATTGGATATACTGCG
>NC_068998.1:10285261-10286282 GCF_001194135.2 Octopus bimaculoides | reverse complement strand
ATATATATATATATATATATATATATAGATATATATGGTGATCTGATAAGTTACCTTTTTTTATATGTAGTGATTTGTGAATATACAATTTTATTGTATAATGCTGAGCATACACATTCATGCAAACATGAATGTATAATTTTTGCATACTGATATTAATATATGTCATCTACAATTAATTAAGCAGAGGAGGAATATGAACACAAACTACCAAATAAATAAGTATTTAGATGATAAATACTCAGTTTCCTTAGTGACTGTAGCTATTACAAGGAAGATAGTCATTTCTTCATAATATTTGGTGGGATTAAAAATATGGATTTGAAATGAAGGAAATACACATTGTTTGCTTATTATGAAATTCTTACAATTTTTAATTGGTGGTAATCATGTCCAACACTGTTTTCTCGTTTAAAAAAAAGTTCCAGATGAGAAAATAATAAAATGTATATCTCCCTGAATCTGAACACCTGCCTATCACTTGCTAAACTTATCCATTTTGCATCTTATCATAGCTCTCAAGAAATCTTTTTTGTTCGTTTTTATTGCATACATAAACAAGATAAGACTGTAAGAAAAGTAACTAGCTTACAAACACTACTTCTCTAACAAACAAGGAATGAAACATATTATTGATCTCATTCAGAAGTGGATTCAGCTTCTTACTGAAGGAGAACAAAACATAAGACTTCCATTATGATGTGATGCCAGACTAAAAAACAACAAAAAGCCACTTCCCTTCCAGTGATATCAGTAGAAATAAAATGGTGCATCATCATCAACATCCGTTTAACATCCACTTTTTCATGCTCACATGGGTTGGACAGAATCTTGTTACAATATTTTTTACTACAATTGGATACCCTTCCTGTCACCAACCCTCACCTGCTTCCAGGATAGATAATGTTTCCCCATTGCTAAACATGGAAGACTGGCAACATAAACCGCTTGTATGTCAGTAACACTTGTTTACAACTATCATGTGACATCAAGGCAAAGAGACAGTAACACACACACACAC
>NC_068998.1:10281628-10285161 GCF_001194135.2 Octopus bimaculoides | reverse complement strand
CAACTATCATGTGACATCAAGGCAAAGAGACAGTAACACACACACACACACACACACACACAAAGTTTCTGTCTACCAAATCCACTCACAAGTCTTTGGTTGGCCAATAGTTTTACTAGAAGATACTTGCCCAAGATGCCATGCAATAGGACTGAACCTGGAACCAAATGGTTGTGCTTGATTTACAATGATTTAAAAATGATGATTGGAAATCCAGATCGAGGACAATGACTTCTACATTGTAACACTGACACAATACCTCTGGATATACGATTCAGTCTTCATCAAATATTATATATCCTTCACTAAAATAAAAGGACAACATACACTGCTTCAATAGAAATATAAAACCGTTGTTTTGTTTCAACTCTCAGCAACACACTTACACAGGAATGGATGTGTGTGTGTGTGCATACACATATATGCATACATACACACACAACAATGTCTAAATATAGGCATATATCTAAATATCTATATATACATGTGTGTATATTAATATATATTTATATAGACAGAGAGAGACGGACAGACAGGCAGGCATAAATATAGATATATACAGACACACATACACACGCGCACATACACACATACATAATACATACATACGTATATTGGCATATATCTAAATATATTCACATATGTATAAATATATAATTTATCAATGCTTGCTTCTATGTGAAGTCACAAAAACAATTTAACATGAAACTGAAGGATCACTCAATACGTTTTAGTAGAGAACATGTTTATTAATTTTTACAAGGGAAAGGACAAAGTGTCTTTTACGTTTTGGTGTACGAGCCATCAACAGACTGTCTGAAGATGGCTTATAAGCCAAAACTTCAAAGGAACCATCAACCTTTTCCTTGTGAATATATATATATATATATATAACCTTTTCTTTGTATATATATATAAGTTAGACATGGCCTGGACCAATCTTTAGTCAAAACAAATCTAAGTTTATATATATATATATATATATATATATATATATATATATATATATATATATATATATATATATATATATATATTTAATAAACCATATGGTATACACCTGGTAGTTTGCCAGCAAAGAAAGTTCACTGGCTTAGTGTTCATTGGGTTTGTAATTTGTAATTAATGAGAGATGGAAGATTCGAGAATCTTTATTCATCACTACAATTGTTTTGACCCATCTAGCATTGATCCCTCACAGGTGAGATACTGTACAAGTGGTTTAGGTGTATCTCTCAGTATAGATGTATCTCTTAAGGTGTATCTGATAGATCTTTTGTTTTGCTATATTGTGTATTTGTTTCTTTCTGTAGCTCAACTTTGTTATGGATCTTCTATAAGAATGAAGCCAAACCCCTTAATTTGGCATTTCTAATATAAGAAGCCGAAGAAGAAAACATCTAGAAATAAGTTGTGTGAAACAAGTTTATTTTAACGAGATACCGCTGGAAATCACCTGAGGAGACACATCTACACTGAGAAATACACCTAAACCAGTTATACAGTATCCAACCTGCAAGGAATCATAGATGGGTAGAAACAATAGTGATCAATATAGATTCTCATATCTTCCATCTCTCATTAATTATATATATGTACGTATATTCATATACACACACACACAGTGCATTCCAGAGGTTTTGAGACGTTTATTAGGAGAGGCAGTTATAAGTGCATTGAAGCTGGATCCTATTTGGAAGGAGATTAGCGTTGTGTACTTCTTTGAAGTTAATAAATGTTGCTCCTGAAAACATCTCAAAACTTTTGGAATGCACCTCGTGTGTGTGTGCGTGTGGTGTCTTATGTATATATGTGAGTGTATATATATATATAAACACACACACATTTATAGGGGGAAAAACAGAGGTGGAGAGAACAGAGGCAAAAAGAGAAAAAATACACACTTATTAAATATAAAATGTTTCACACAGCAAAAATGGTAAAAACTGTTCAAATCCTGGGCGGAAATAAGACCAATGTTGTCTTTTGGATGGTAATGCCATTAATAGCACATTGGTAAGGAGGCAGCTAGCAGTGAGAGATGATAAGCAACAACATTGGAATTTGAAACAAAATGAATCAGCTACCTCTATTGGAAAGATGTTCACACACAGGTAAGAAGGAAGAGCCATATCTACATGAATCCCTGCCACCAATCTACTACGAATGGCATAGAACTACAGAGAGAGAGAAAGAGAGAGAGAGAGAGGGAGCAGAGTGCAGGAGGAGGTGCATAGCAAAATAAGCACTTCAATAAGGAAATGAGATGACTGGGTGCAGCTGTTTGGGCACAGATGATTTGACGCAGCTGAAAGGATATTCAATTTGTTTTGGTGACAACCCATATTGGTACCAGAGGTAAACACACACACACACACACACACAAGCACATGCATGCAGACATATATGTAGATAGAGAGAGAGACAAAACAATTTATTTATTGAACATAAGAGACATAAACAGAGAGAGAGAGAGAGAGAGAGAGATATAGAGAGAGAGATATAGAGAGAGAGATAGAGAGAGAGAGATAGAGAGAGGGAGAGAGAGGAACAATAAAATGTCTGATGTCAAGTAAGTCAGCACTGAATCAAAGTAGAAAAGGGGAGAGGGGGAGAAAGCAAGAGGGGAAACGTTAAAATATATCAAACAAGACAGCATCAAAACAGAGAGAGAGACAGACAGACATTTATTGAAGACGAGAGACATAAACACTTTCTCTCTCCTCACACTCACACACATTAAGAGAGAGAGAGAGAGAGAGAGAGAAAGAGGAACATGAAAATGTCTGATGTTAAATAAGTCAGCATCGTGTTATAGAATGGAAAAGTGGGGGGAGAGAGCCAGACAGATAGAAAGAGAGAGAGAGGTGGAGAAAGAAAGAGAGGAAACGTTAGAATATGTCAAACAAGTCAGCATCAAATCAGAGACAGACAGACAGACAGACATTATTTATTTGTTGAAAATGAGTGACATAAACACTTTTCTTCACCTCATACACATAAAGGGAAATATGTATACACAGGTAAACAGAAAGAGCGAGAGAGAGAGAGAAGAAGGGAGGATGAAAAAGAGAACAGAGTGAAACATTAAAATGTCTGATGTCAAATATATATATAGAGAGAGAGAGAGGGAGAGAGAGAGAGAGAGAGAGAGAGAGAGAGAGAGAGAGAGAGAGAGAGAGAGAGAGAGAGAGAAAGAGAGAGAAAGAGAGAAAGAGAAACATTGAAATATGTCAAATAAGTCAGGAGTGAGAAAGAGACAGAGAAAGAGTACAATTATGTGAACACAACTGATATAAACACCCGTACACATAAAGAGAGAGAGAGAGAGAGAGAGAGAGAGAAAGAGAGAGAGAGAGACAGACAGACAGACAGATAAAACAGAATGAAACATTAAACTGTAATGATGTTGAATAACTCAACATGAAACCAGCACCAGCAACATCAAATAAACGGCGCCAAATCAGCTATGCCAAAACGTCTTAAAACTCCTTCAATAGGAGGAGCGAATCCTACTTTTTTGGGTCCTAAAT
>NC_068998.1:10278877-10281343 GCF_001194135.2 Octopus bimaculoides | reverse complement strand
TAACCCCGTTAGCGAAAACTTGGGTGGTCATTGTAGCAGGGTTCATTGACAGTGGAGTCAGCATCATGGAAGACATGGGTGGAACACCCATACCTGTAGAGAAATGGTTATAAAATAAATACACCACGCTACCTTTCCTTTCCGTCTTTCTTTCTTTCATTTTTTTTTTTTTGTTGTTGTCTTAATTTTTTTTTTGGCAACAAGTAAATTTCAAAGTGAAAGGTTGTGTCCCTGGATTTCATGTCAGTGAGAGACAGAATGTGTTTGTGTGTGTGTGTGTTTGTGTATGTATGTATGTATGTATGTATGTGAATATGCATGTTGTGTTTATTTGAACACAATAATTACCTCTGCCTTAACGAAGGCAGAGGTATTGTTTTCAGTCATGTTTGTTTGTTTGTTTGTTTGTCCGTGGACAAGACATCTCAAGAACTGCTGGATGGATTCAGATCAAACTTTCAGGGATGTTTGGCCTTGTGACTGGCACAAACTTATTAGATTTTGGGATTGATCTAGTACCAGACAAGGATTCTGGATTATTTTTCCTGTTTTTTAACTTAATTCTTGAGAGTGGTCAGGTTCATTTATAGTATTCTCGTTTGTGAGAGCAGTTGAGTTTATTTCAGATATTCTCATTTTAAAAATCATCTCCAGCTAATCGTTGAAAGGATGTTGGTGTTGCTTTGGCGGAGGTTTGCGCTCTCTGAGTGTTCTTCTTCATGTTTATAATTAGATGCAGGTATGGTTGTGTGGTTGGAAAAATTTGCTCTCAAACCATATGGTGTATATGTGTGTGCATGCACATGAGTGTCTGTATACATATGTATGTATGTATGTATGTATGTATGTGCCTGTATGTGTATATATGTATGTATGTGTGTATGTGGTGGTGATGATAACGATGGTAGTCTCTTCTAGTCTGAGAAAGATGATTCTGCAATCTCTTGCTGAACGACCTTCACAAATAATTTGCTTATAGTGATCAAATACTTGTACTGCATAATATCTCACACCCTCCATCAAATTGACATCACCTGTACAGGTGCATAGTGTACCACACAAGTATTAAAGTGATTGCAAAGTAACACGAGATAAAGTGTTTTGCTCAAGAATATAACACTCCAGCTGGGCCAGGAATCATGAATGCAACACCTTAACCACTAAGCCCTGTGCCCTCGCATCGGTATGTATATGTAAGTAGAGGCTCAGAGGTGATTCCACACCACTGTTATTCCCAGGTTTACTCTGCCCTGGAGCAGTAGAACCCGTTAGGTTCCCAGCTATGGGTTAGTTAGCAGATGAACCACTTGGAGTGAAGTACCCTTAGTTCTCATTAGAAGAAACTAAATTTGCATAAAAACCTGAAGGGCAGCTGATTTCTGCTCGTCTCAACCTCTGTTGTGCCACTGGTTTTATGGCTGATTGCACCTAAAACTGTGTTCAGTGCAATGGAACACTTTACCCATTCAAATAAAAATTCCCACACAGGAATTTCTTGAACTCTTAGAATGTTTACACAGATTTAGTGAGCTGAGGAAGTTGTGTTACTTGGTCACAAATATGTATGTATGTATGTATGTATGTATGTATGAGGGGGTTCTGAAAAGATCCTGGTTTTCAGTAAAAGAAAATACAGGAAGGTCAGCTAATTTTGATTCTGTACAACATATTCCCCTCTCAGATTCACACACTTGCTGCAGTGGACCTTCAGTCTTCCTAGCCCCTGTAAAAGAACTTGGAAGGTTGGGCCTCCAGCTAGGATTTTTGCGATACCTTTATAGCCAGGACCTTTTCAGCACCCCCTTGTATGTATGCCAATGGGAAATGTGGGTGACCAGAGTGAGCCGAGATGCGAATGTGGATTACGCTCACTTGGATTACGCCATAACACAACAGCATAACAACATGCCATGTATGTGGTAAGGTTTGTCTACCAGCAGCAGGCTTGAAACATCACATGAAAGTGCATGGTGACCAACAAGTGGCTTGTGTTGTTGGAGACATGAGACTGGTCATGAATTGCTTTAGGCAATGACTATACTCAAGAGCAAGGAAGCAGCCATCATATATGAGTGTATAGACATGTATGTATGTATGTATGTATGCATCTGTGTGTGCATGTATGTGTGTGTATACACATTATATATGTATATATATAATCATCAGCATTTAACGTTTGCCGTCCATGCTGGCATGATAAATATATGTATGTATGTATGTATGTATGTATGTATGTATGTATGTATGTATGTATGTATGTATGTATGTAGATATAGGTGTATAAGATGGTAAGAATGACTCAATATTAAAGATTTTAGTTGACCAGAAGAATAAATGGCCTATATCAAATTTCAACACAATATCTGGATAAGGTGTGTGTGTGTGTGTGTGTGTGTGTGTGTGTGTGTGTCTGTGGTGTGTGTATGTGTCTGTGGTGTGTGTGTGTATGAGGTGCACGTGTGTGTG
>NC_068998.1:10276202-10278781 GCF_001194135.2 Octopus bimaculoides | reverse complement strand
GTGTGTGTGTGTGTGTGCCAAAATAAAAACTGTGTGATGCTATGAAGCCAAAATTGAATTTTGTAAAACCTTTTCATGTTTAGAATTAATTTTTAGAGTGATTTCTCTTTAGCTGATAAAAAAAAAAAAAATTTAGAAAGAAAAACATTGAGTGGAAGTGATACATACCGCTTGTCATGGCCATTGGCATAGTCATCTGTTGGTTGATATTCTGAGCCATTCCATAAGAGTTAACCATTACAGAAGGGTCAGCTTTTAGACTAGCAGGGAGCGTTTTGGGTAGCTCATAACCCTGTAGTTTTTTCTTGATGAGATGCATGGCTATCGAAAACTCCTTCTTGTCCATCTTCCCATCGGTGTTCATATCAGCAAGAGTCCTGGAAGAGGGGAAAAAAACATTTACAGCAAGGACTGACAATAAAACACAGAAATTCATTTGTCACAGAGTGTTTTGTCACAGGTTGGCATTAGAAAAGGAGGACATCCAGCCGCAGAAACCATGCCAAAGTTGGCACCAGAGTTCAGCACAGTGCTGTGGCTCACTAGATCTTGTCAATCCATCCAATGGAAAATGGATGTTAATTGATGATGATGATCATGCCAACCTTCTATGCTATACCCACTCATCACAACGATGATGAGTGGGTGTAGCAAAGAAGGGTGGAATGATCAATGTAAAATGTGAATGGAGAGGAACAATGTTAAGAATGAGGGTTGGATGTAAAATGAAGTGGTTCTGGATGGTAAGATAAATAATTGTATTACAGAAAAAAAAAAATGGTGGGATAGTTCTGCTTTAATTTCATTGCAGTAGCAGAACACTGCAATTAGGCAAGAGACGAGGATAGTGGGAAAATCTTGACAAGTGGCTCTGTTTTGCATATACACATTATGCTACCAGAACCTACTTTGAAAGGTTTATTTGACCATGGTACTGATGTTTTGTTTTTGTCATTAGTTTTTTGATTCTTTTTTTAAATCTGGTATATACTCTATAGGCCTCTTTTGCTAAACTGCTAAATTACAGAGACATAAACAAACCAACACCAGTTGTCAAGCAATGGCTGAGGACACACACACACACACACACACACAACAGGCTTCCATACAGTTTCCATCGACCAACTTCACTAACAAGGCAGTGATCTACCTGGGACTATAGTCGTTAACATGGTTACAAAGCGAGCTTCTTAACTACACAGTCATGCCAGTGCTTAGTCATGTAAATTAAATCTTTAGCATTTAAACCAGCCATATCTAGCCCAAATTAAGTCCCCTAGAAAAAGTACCAGGCTTAAAAATAAGTATTGGGGTTGATTTATTTGACTAAACCCTTTAAGGCAGTACCCCAGCATGGTCACAGTCCAATGACTGAAAAAAGTACAAGATAAAAGAATGCAAGAAAGAGAGAGAGTGAGAGAGATTAGGTTAGTGTTTCTATGAACCAAAACAAGTGCTCAATACACACTTGTAGTAAAGATTGTACACCATCATATATCTGTATGATGATGATGATGACCAGAAATGACAACAATGCTGGTGGTAGTGATGATGATGATGATGATAATATATTGACTCGGTAGGAAGAAAGCAATCTATATAGAAACCATTCTGCTTCCGGCAGAAATAATATCAAAATAACATACAAAGCGAACCAGTAAACCTATTCTCTCTATCTGCCTTTCTTTAAACTTAAGAACAGATACAAACTGACAGCAATTAATTTTCACCAGAACTAACTAATCCACCATGAATTTTCTTCAAGCTATTTCCTACTCTGTAACCAAAGTAACAACAGCCGATGCACGTATGGCCAAAGTTGTAAGGCCTACAGTTATATAGACTTTTATTACTAACTTCCTACTGACTCAACATGGAGTTTACACAAAGCAGGATTCATTACAATGACAGGCTTAAAACTATATTAATCATTCTTATTTTTCAGTCTCTGACCAAAACATACAATAATAATTCTTTCTACAATAGGTACAAGGGCTGAAATTCTGAAGTACAGAGGGGCTAGTCCAGGGTTAAGCAAACCAGGGTAAATTACCCTAAGTGGGGTAAAAATGAAATTCTTGGGGGTAATGAGGACTCATTAGACGTAAGTAAAATTATATTTAAAAAAAACATGTTCTTTGTTACAACAGAGATTTTTCTTTTGACAACACTGCATCTGTCCAATGAAACAGACATGTTTAGGAGATGCCATGCCAAATAGCTTCAATAGATCTTTTGAATTCATGTATTTACACATATATATATATATACTAGCAGAAATACCCGGCGTTGCCCGGGTTAAAGAGAATAATGAAATCTAAAAACGCCGTCTAGACTACACATCATCTTTATATATACAGATGTATATACACACACGCACCCAAACACACGTATATATATGTATATCAATATAAATATATGAAAGTCAATGAAGTTTCGTAAAAGAAGGTGATCATGTACATACTTTCTTGCTGTTGTGATTATAACACCTCGTTGTAAACAATGTTCCTTGTTTTCCCTTGTGGAGCATATACAAATAGGTTTTTTTTGCTGCCCACTCTTGAGCAGCCAACATACAG
>NC_068998.1:10271411-10274253 GCF_001194135.2 Octopus bimaculoides | reverse complement strand
GACAGACAGACAGACAGACAGACAGATACATTCTCATTTTTATATATGTAGATATATATATATAGCAAGCTTCATAGACACACACACACACACACACACACACACACACACACACACACGAAGGGGTGCAGAAAAGTTCCCGACTTTGCATGAAAGAAAATACAGGAGGATCAGTTAATTATGATTTTATTCAACATGTGTCCCTCCTAGATTCACACGCTTATTGCAGCTGTCCTTCAGATTTTCTAAGCCCTGTAAAAAAACTCAGAAGGTTAGGCCTCCAACCAGGCCTTACACGATACCCATAAAGCCAGAAACTTTTCAGCACCCCCTTGTATACATACATACATATATATAGTTAGCTATTTGGCCAATGGAACATACAGTTTAGACACAATACACTATTACACCATCTTAATGTATGAAGCTTACAGCTTCAACTGCTGCAAGAAGGAGAGAAGAAGGAATGGTTGGGAAAATATATTAACATTGCTACCACTCCTCAGACTAACATTAAAAACATATTTATTTTCTTTTAACATAATCTCAGTTCTCAGGACTAAGACCATGCTGGTGCACTGCTTATACCATTTAATACCCATTAAATTTTACATGTATTTTTTCTTTGCTTTTTGTTGTAATTTCACATTTTTGGTGACGCAGATATTTTAATTTTTCCATTTATGTAATTCAAATTATTAAGATGGGCTGGGGTTTTTTTTTTAATAATTTATATTTATTTATTTATTTGTGTGTGTTTATGTAATTCAAATTCTAGAAATTAGCAAGGAAAAGAAAATAATAACGATCAATTATTCTAGTTTCAATTATCCAAGGTGTGTGGCAGAACCAATACAGACAAGAAATTAACTGGAAGATTCTAAAGATTGGAAATAAATTGCAGAGATAATAAAAACAAGACGCAACAACGACAATAGTCGGAAATAATGGAATACGTTATACATATCACTTGTATAGAATTAGGGAACAAATGGGTGAAGTCTGTGAGCAGTAATAGTAGTATATGTATGTGTGCATATTGCGATTTGCACATTGTGTCGAGAGTATGTGTGTGTGTGTGTGTGTTGTGATATGTGCATAGTGGTGTGTATGTATGTACGTCATGCAGGTATGGTGTGCATATGTGTGCGTTGTGTTTTGTGTGAGTGTGCAGGTGTGTAGATGTATGTGTACATGCATGTGCATACATGCGTGTTGTAGTGTAAAGGCATGTGTACATTGTGTCAATAGTGAGTGTGCATGTGTACACTATGTCGTGTGTGTGTGTGTGTGTGTGTGAATATGTGCATACACTGTGTCAAGTGTGTATGAGTGCAAGCATTGTGTTGAGTGTGTGTGTGTGTGTGTGTTCTGCAGGTATATGTACGTGTTCTGTGACTGTTTGTATGTATGTATATATGTTGAGTATGTGCAAGGATGTTGTGTGTATTGAAACGCTGTGTTGAATGTGTGTATGCATGTGTACATGTGAGTGTCTATACATGTATTCTGAGTGTTTATGCATGTGTTATGTCAGTAAACATGCAGGTTTCTTGTGTGAAAGTGTGCATGTGTGCTACACCAGTGAGCATGTGCATGAGGTGTTTATGTATGTGTTGCATAAATAAATAAATGCATGAATGTTTGTGTGTGTATGTGTGCACCTGTGTGTGTGTGCATGGATAGAACATCAGTGAATACTAATGTGTATCGTGCATGTGCACGAGTTGGAAAAATCTGTGTACATGTGTATGAATGTGTGCAGCATCAGTGAGCATCGCTGTGCAAGAGATATGTGTGTGCATATGTGTTGCATCAGTGAGCATGTGCGTTTGAGTTGTGTGTGTATGTGTTGCACAAATCTGTGCATGTGTGTATGTACATGTGCTGCATCAACGAGTATCTGTGTGCTTGTGTTAAGTGCATATATTTAGCTTGCATCAATAAACACTTGCATGTGTATGCATAGATGTTGCATCACTGAGCATGTATTTGAGTTGTGTGTGTGTGCATGTGTTGCATATAACTGTGCATGTGTGTATGCATATGTGCTGCACCAATGAGTATCTGTGTGCTTGTGCTATGTCTGTGTGTGTGTTTATCTAGCATCAATAAATGCTTTCATGTGTGTGCATAGATGTTGCATCACTGAGCATGTGTATGAGTTGTGTGCATATGTTGCATAAATGTGTGAGCATGCACATCTTGCATAAATAAGTTATTGCATGTGTGTGTGTTTCCATGTACTTGCATGCATGTATGTGTCATGTGTCAGCTGCTAAATATCAAATATTTGTACAAATGGGAACGTTAATTAAGCAACCAGTCATGGAGGAAACTAATCAACAGATCTAATAACTAATTACAAACAAATGAGCAACAACAATAATAATGTTCTTTCAGCTTGAATTTTATCCTTAATCTTTTACTTGCTTCAGTCATTGGACAGCAGCCATGCTGGGTCAGCATCTTGGACAGTTTTAGTCAAAAACAACTGACCCAGTACTTTCTTTTTTTATGTTTAGTACTTATTGCATTGGTCTCTTTGTCAAACCATTAAGCTTCTAACGCATGCACAGGACCAAAAATTTAGGGAGACAGAGTTAGTCATTTAAATCAACTCAAGTACTTGAATAGTACTTTATTTTATCGATTCAGGAGCAATGAAGGACAAATGAAAGGCAAACTTGCTTATACTCCAAGAGTATAAGTCTTAATATTAGTTCTTCCTGTACAGTTGAACTGCACATTGGACAGCAAAACATTTCCAATTATTCAAGTTTTAAGCATAGTCACCAGCATCTTCCCAGGTGACACAAAGATGCTTCAGATGGGGGGGGGG
>NC_068998.1:10269262-10271401 GCF_001194135.2 Octopus bimaculoides | reverse complement strand
GGGGGGGGGGGGGCTCTCCCTCTCTCTGTCCCTCTGGTGGTACCTATTTTATAGCTTTTCTTAGGTATACATTCTTCTGGCAGCTGGAAACATCGATGTGCAGGTCTCCCTCTTCTTTCAACCACAGTCCAGTCTCCTGCAAGCTGTGCAGATTGTCTCTTGTCAGGACTTCAGAGTTGGTGATTTTATCCCTGGAGGTGATCTTGAGTATTCTGCATGGACACCGCTGGTGGAATGCATTCAACCTCCAAGTGATCTTGGCAGATGCCCATCTGGTTTGGGCTGTGCCAAAAGTATAAGCAAACTTCAAAATTCCTAACTTGCCTCTCAATTCATGATCTCGAGGTAAAATGAGATTAAAATAGAAATGATATCTAACAGACTTCGTGATTTTGCTTTATCTGAAAATGTTTATCTCTCTATCAAGCAGTGTTACATACTTCTGTAATGCTGCATGATTGAGAGAAAGAGGAGACAACATACAGAAAGAGGAGACAAGAGAGAGAGACAGAGAGAGATGGAGAGGAGACAAACAGAGAGAGAGAAAGGAGACAGAGAGAGAGAGAGAGGAGACAAACAGAGAGAGGCAATAAACAAAAAGGGGGACAGAGAGAGAGGAGACAGAGGGGGGAGACAGACAGACAAACAGAGAGGAGACAAAGACAGAGTGAGAAGATAAAGAGATAGAGGAGACAAACAGAAAGAAAGCAGGAACAAGCAGAGAGATAGACAAAAAGAAACATAGAAAAAGGAGTCATAAAGAAAGAGGGATTTTTCTTTTCACTGGCCTAGCCAAGGGCAGCAACCCAAGATCTTTTTAAAAACCTCTAAAAACTGGTGATAGGGAAATGAAGGAAATCATAATTCATAGGTCATGCTCAAATTAGGGACCTCTACAAATGCTTCAAACTGAGTAGACTCTAAATCAGGCCTGGCCAACTCCAAGTACTTTGTAGGCCACTTGAATCACAGAAAGTTTTTTGAGGGCCACTTGTATACTGATAAAATTGAAAGCATTTTGCTTTCTCATGCTATTATTACAATAATGAATGAACGATCATTGATACAACATGAAATATTATTGTCACAAAAACAGTAGCATCTTTCTTTTTACTTTTCATTACAATCTTTAGTTTTTGATAAACCCCTTCAAGGCAGTGCCCTGACACGGCCAAAGTTCAAAGACTGACTGAAACAAGACGATAACTCTATAGAGTTATCGTCATCATCATCATCATTTAATGTCTGTTTGACCAGGGCTGGCCAGCTGGAAGGTAGCACCAGACTCCAGTCTGATTTGGCATGGTTTTCTACAGTTGGATGCCTTTCCTAATGCCAACCACTCTGAGAGTGTAATGCGTGCATTTATGTGCCACTGGCATAGGTGCCATTTGCATGACACCAGTATCTGCCAGAATTGCGATTTTACTTGGCTTGATGAGTCTTTTCTCAAGAACAGCATAATGCCAAAGGTCTCGGTCATTCATTGTTGCCTCTGTGAGGCCCAAGACTTGAAAGATGCTAGATAATATATATATAGTTATACATCTGGATTTATAACTTTGTGAAGAGAATTTTCTCAAATTCTTACTTACCATATCTGACCTAACACAGCAGTTGGAAGTCCTGATTGCATAAAGAAACCTTTGGCTTGTTCCCCTGAAAAATAAAAGACGTAAGACTTAGTTTTTACCATTTGCGTAAAATAACTGCATAATAGAACATCAATGTATCACCATATTAACCTGACTATTGGATGTCACACACCACTAGTCACAATGTGCTTCCATGCACTGTTGTAACCTTCAAATGATACCACCCCACTCGTTAGGTGAACAGGCCAACATTCCCCCAAATGGAATGCCAATCTGTCTCAGGGTTAGCCATTTACAGCCAAGTGGACTGGGACAACATGAAATGAAGCGTTTTGCTCAAAAACACTATGCACTGCCAGTCTGGGAATCGTAACTAAGATTTTGCAAACATGAGTGCAAACATGAGTGCGATCCCTAGGCCACACACCTGCATATAATTCAATATAATTTGCATAAAATAATTAAGATATTTCATTTATCTACACCAATGGTTCTCAACTAGGATCCATAGGAGCCTTGAGGGTCCATATAAAATTTGGTACAG
>NC_068998.1:10268495-10269252 GCF_001194135.2 Octopus bimaculoides | reverse complement strand
GGGATACACAATAGTATCTTAAGGGCCCCTGAAAAAATTTTGCTTTACATGTATGTATTAATATTTATTGCAAGAAACAGCTGGGTTTCTTTCTCGAACATTTTACACAGTTCAGCCTACACAAGTTAATGTGTGAGAAACAAAATATGAATTTGGAAAGCAGTTTCTATAAAACTAGTTTTTAAACATCGAACGGTTATGGGGGTCCACCAGAAGAAAATAGTAATGAAAGGAATCCATAGATGGAATCCATAGAAAGGAATCCATAGATGCCTGTAGATTCTACAGATATTTATCCCTTTAGCATGTAATCCATCCAAAATATTCTACCTGTTTTATATCCGAACTGAGCAGAACCAGCCTCACACATACCCTACAATATCGTTATAAATAAGAAACAATCACATCATCAACATTTTAGAGCTACGAGATAAAGCATGATTAATTAAAAAAAACAACAACTTGGATAAATAAGCAATAACATTTGACAGAGTAATCTGAATGTTGAAAGGTTAATTCAATAAATATTTCACCAGCTTTATACTCTTTTTTTGTCATTAGTCTCAAAAATTAGAATCATGATAGGACTATGTACCAACAATTCAATGGAATACCCAACTGAGCTGAAAGAGTCACAAGACTAGACACACTGTCTACAAATGGTTACAAGAATGACTGGAAAATCTAGTATGAGAGCTTCTCTTCTTGAAATGTGTTGCTTCCATTTTTCCTTTTTCTTTTTTTTTTTTTTTTTTTT
>NC_068998.1:10264817-10266840 GCF_001194135.2 Octopus bimaculoides | reverse complement strand
ATATATATATATATATATATATATATATATACACACACACACACACACACACATACATGCACATCATTTTTACTTGTTTCACTCATTTGACTGTGGTCATGCTGGATTAATTAGTGTGACAATAGACAATATTTCTACAAATTGGCCCTGATAACTAACAGGATATTCCTTAATTACTAACCACTTCCTTATTGAGGTCACAGTACTTTAGGTTCTTGATATATATATATACATAAAACATATATATATGTGTGTGTGTGTGTTTTATTTTATATGAATCAGATCAGACAAGAAGAAAAAATTAAAATGAATTATTTACGGGTCACTTCCTTCATTGCAGTCCAACAAAGCTCTTCAGAGTCAGGTTTAACTACAGTATTTTTTTTCTTTTTTTTTTTTTTACAGTTTCTTAATTTTGTCTTCGTCCTTAATTGCTATTAAGCACCCAATCATGTAAAAAAATAAAAAAATCTCTTCAGTTAGTTTACAGATTCATGTCTTCTCTCTGATTACCTCCTGGGTGAATTATGATGAAGGGCGAATTATTATGTCAGAGGGTGAATTATTATGTCAGAGGGCGAATTATTATGATGGAGGGTGAATTATCATGATGGAGGGTGAATTATCATGATGGAGTGTAGATTATTATGAGGGAGGACAAATTGTTATGGAGGGTGGATATTATGATGGAAGCCAGATTATGAAGAAGAGTAGATTATTATGATGGTGGTTGGATTATTATGATGAAAAGTGAATTACCATGGAAGACAGATTATTATAACAGCTGGCAGATTATTATGGAGGACAGTTTATTATGACAGAGGGTAGATTATTATGATGGAGGAAGGATTATTATGATGGAAGCCAAATTATTATAATGACAGGCGGATTATTATTAAATAGGGCAGATTATTATGATGTTGGGCAGATTAATATGATTAAGGGTGGATTATTATAATGGAGGGTGGATTACTATGATTAAGGGTGGATTATTATAATGGAGGGTGGATTATTAAGATGGAGGCCAGATTATTATGGAGGGCAGGTGGATTATGATGACACGGTGTAAAAAAAATAATAATCAATAAATGGTTTTTTTTTGTTTTTTTTGAAAGAGAGAGAAGAAAAAGCAAAAAGACGGTTAGTTTTAGGAAGCAATCAAGGTGAACAGTTGTTTAGAATTTTGCAAAACACAAGGAGAGAGACTGCTGCAAAACAGGCATAAATAACTAAAGATAGAATCACATAAATTATATTCTTAAGAGTTGTTGAGAATAAAGCGTTTCAGACAGGAATCCAATATTCCAACACACACTGCAGATGGGAAGCCCAGTGTGTGTGTGTGTGTGTGTGTGTGTGTGTGTGTGTGTGTGCGGATGTAGGCATGTATAAATATATATATAAATATATATATATATATATATATATATATATCTTTTAATTATTTCAGCCATTAGACTGTGGCCATGCTGGAGCACTGCTTTGAAGGGTTTAGTCAAACAAACCGAATGCAGTAGTTATTTTTTTTTGAAGTCAGGTGTTTCTTCTGTTGGGCTTCTTTATTGAACTGCCGAGTCACAGGAATGTAAACAAACCAACACCAGTTGTCAAGTAGTGGTGACACACAAACATAACAAAACACAAACCCCATACATACACACATGTGTGTGTATTTTTGTGTGTGTGACAAGCTTCCTCCCAGTTTCCATCTACCAAATTCACTCAAAAGGCATTGGTCAGCCTGGGGTTATAGTAGATGATGCTTGCCCCAGGTGCCCCACAGTAGGACTGAACCCGGAACCACATGATTGCAAAGCAGGCTTTTCAATCACACTGTTATGCCTTTGCCTAGAAGCCATGCAGTGTTAACAGCCATCCTTGCACCTATATATATATATATATATATATATATATATATATATTATTTTTACTTGTTTCAGTCTTTTGACTGTGACCATGCTGGAGCACCGCCTTTAGTCCAACAAATCGACCCCAGGACTTATTTTTTTGGAAGCCTAGTACT
>NC_068998.1:10261754-10264472 GCF_001194135.2 Octopus bimaculoides | reverse complement strand
TATATATATATATATATATATATATATATATCATCATCATCATTCTCACCATCATTTTAATGTTTACTTTTCTATGCTTGCATGGGTCAGATGAGAGAACAATGGGGCAGTCTTCCACAGTCAGATGCTCCTCATGATGCCAACCTATTTCCAAGCAAGGCAATAATCTTCTAACATGTTAACGCAGAGAACCGGAAACAACGGATACCATCATCAAGGCCATTGTTTACAGTCAGTGGACTTACAGGAAGATGAGAGGAAAGTACAAAGTCACTCATCCACACACACATGTTGAATAAACTTGTAAGAGGAGACCAAAACAATGTGAGCTGAAATACAAAGTAAACTGCCAGAAAGAAAACAGAACCCCCACTTATGGAGATTTTGAATGAGACGTAAATCTGAAATGGCCTGGTCGTTGTCTTCTTCACCAATGTTCTCCATCTACTTGCTGTTAACAACAGGTTGTATGTAGACAAATATGGATGTTCTGGTATTAAACTGAATGTAAATAACACAGGAAGGATCATCATCATCATCATCATCAGGATCATGACGGTGGTGGACACTCAGTCATAATGATGATAAGGAGGGGGTGATGAGAATGATGATGATGATGATGATGCAAAGGAAGAGGAGGAGGAGGAGGATAATTATAGTGAAGACAATGAGGGAGAAGTAGGATAATTATGGTAATGATGATGATGATGATGATGATGGTGACGACAATGACGATGATGGTAATGATGAAGAGGGGGAGGAAAGTGACGATGGTGATGATGGTGATGGTGATGGTGATGATGGTGATGATGAAGATGGCGATGGGAGGAAGACGAAGAGGTGGAAAAGTAAATTGATGTGGCTAATCATAGAGATGACGGTGATGATTATTTTTCAAGACTAAGATATTGGTGATTGCAATAACGGTGGAGGGGGAGGAGGTGCAAGTTGATTATAATAATAGAGATGAACGATTATAGTTATGACAACGATGATGATTTAACCAATGATGATAACAGAGCAATTTGCAAGCAATGATGGTGTAATCGCGATGGTGGTGGGTGGTAGTGACAGTAATGGTCGTGATGGTGATGATAATGGTGGTGGTGGAGGTGGTAGTGTTGATGATGATGATGATGAAGACGATGATGACAATGGTGGTGGTGGTGGTGGAGGTGATAGTGTTGATGATGATAATGAAGACGATGATGACAATGGTGGTGGTGGAGGTGGTAGTTTTGATGATGAAGACGATGATGACAATGGTGGTGGAGGTGGTGGTGGAGGTGATAGTGTTGATGATGATGATGATGATGAAGACGATGATGACAATGGTGGTGGTGGAGGTGGTAGTGTTGATGATGATGATGATGAAGATGATGATGACAATGGTGGTGGAGGTGGTAGTGTTGATGATGATGATGAAGACGATGATGACAATGGTGGTGGTGGTGGTGGTGATGGTGACAGTAATGGTGGTCATGATGATGATGATAACAATGATGATGATGATGGTGGCAACGTTGGTGATTATGATCTTTATTTTATCAACTAAGACCAGCTATATCATTAGCAGAATGTTCCAGCAGCATAAATTAAGTTATAATTTTTTTATTTTCCAATTTTCCTTTCAATTTGGCAAGGAAGAATTAAAGGGGGGATGTTTCTATGTTTCTGTAGCAGTTTGTTTCTTTTCTTGATTTTTTTTGTGGTTTTCTTTTGGGGTTTTTTTGGCTCTTTATTATTAATATTTAGCAGTGTTGTGTTGTGCAGAAGCGTCTACTGTTGGCGCTGCCATCTATAAACCAACAGATTCTCATTTTTTTGTTATGGAAGAAGAATTCTATAAAACGGGGGAACTAATTGTAATATATTTGATGTAAGAGAGAGAAGAAAGGAAGGTGGACAGAGTCAGAGAGAGAGAGAAAGAAAACAGCAAATGGAAAGAGAGAGAGAGAGGTTTGTAAAGAGAAAAAAGAGCAGTGGAGGAGGGAGGGGGGAGAAAGGGAGAGCAGTGTCGAAAGGTAGAGGGAGGCTGTGCAGAAAGAAATGGAGAGAGAGAGAGAGAGAGAGAGAGAAAGAGAGACAGAGAGCTGTATATGTGTGTGTATAGAGAGAGAGAGGAAGAGTTATGTAATGAGGCAGAACACTGTGTGTGTGTGTGTGTGTGTGTGTGTGTGTGTGTGTATGTGTGTGTAGAGAGAGAGGGAAAGAGAGAGAGGGAAAGAGAGAGCAACAGGGCTGTGTGCAAAGAAAGAGACAGTGAGCTATGCAAAAAGAGATCTAGAGACCCATGGAGACAGAGTTGAGAATGTGACAGAAAAAGACAAAGTATAAGGTATAGTAAGAGAAAGAAAGAGAAGACAGTGAAGTAAGAAAGGAAAGAGAGCGACAGCAGAGAGAGAGCAAAAGAAAACGAGAGAGAGAGAGGGGGAGCACAGTGCAATGATTGAAAGCAACAGAGAGATAGAACAGAGCAGTACATAAAGACAGAGAGAAAGAAGAGGCTGATGTTAATAGCAGTTTGGACATGTTATGAAAACAAATGATGCAAGATAGGTAACAAAAAATAGCAAAGGAAAAAAACATGAAACAAAATAATCAGGAACAGAAAACGGTAACGAAGAACCAGTAGAGATGATATGGCTAAAATTTCTGAGATTAATATAGAAATGATAATAATTTTAAAGGTTGCTGGTTATTAATGTTGTCTTTCAT
>NC_068998.1:10259771-10260542 GCF_001194135.2 Octopus bimaculoides | reverse complement strand
TATATATATATATATATATATATATATATATATATATATATATATATATACACACATACATACATACATGTATGCGTGCGCGTGCATACACACAGATATATCCATAGACAGATATATGTAGTTTATTTATATATTCAATAACTACTAACAATTTGCAATAGGTTTTATTTCGAGATCAGCACAGCTGTAGCCAGCTGCATCAGAGTGTAAAATGAAACATTTTACTCTCTGATGAATATAGACGCAACTGAGCTGATCTCCATATGAAACAATTTGGCAAGTTATAAGTTAGAAGCAACCACTTAATATAATTCATAAACTACAACATTCTAATATTAAATGCATTGAGTATGTTTTATGGTCTGCGGGTTAGGGATACCTATATTGCATTCGATAACTTATTAGATAATGGAGTTAGGGCACCAACTTGAAGGGCGCAACAGAATAAATCAATCTCAGTATTTATTTTAAAGGTTTAATACTTGTTCTATCGGTCTCTTTCCTCACACCACTAAGCTGCAGAAACATAAACAAACTCACACAAATTGTCAAGCTGTAATGGGGGATGAACACAAACATTCACATATATGATGGGCTTCCACACAGTTTCCATCAACCAAATTCATTCACAACGCATTGGTCAACCTAGGGCTATAGTAGAAAACACTTGCACAAGATGCCCCACAGTGGAACTGAACCCAAATCCACACAATTACAAAGCAAGCTTCTTAACCTCACAGCCATGCATATATATATATATATATATATATA
>NC_068998.1:10258325-10259296 GCF_001194135.2 Octopus bimaculoides | reverse complement strand
GTGTGTGTGTGTGTTGTGAGGGTTTTGATTGCAAACAGGTTTAATGTATAAAAAAAAGTGTTATAAGGGGCAGCTAGGAAACTTAGGAAGGTTCTTTGCATCTAAGGTTACTTCTTGTAGCCCAATATTAAGGGGGGGGGGGGTTTCTGCCCCCAACCATTTAATCTGTTGTGTGTATATGAAAGAAGAATGATAAGACACAAGGCCAGCAATTTTGAGGGGAGGGCAAGCCAATTACATCGACACCAATGCTCAACTTGTACCTATTTAATCAATCTTTAAAGAATCAAAAGCAAAGTCGGCCTTGTTTGGTATAATTCAAACTCAGAACAAAAAGCCAAAAACAAAAAAAATGCTGTCAGGCATTTTGTCCAATATGCTAATGATTCTGTCAGGCCACCACTTTGATAAAAACAACAACAACAGCCAAATGCCACACATATCATCAATCACATAAATTCATTGTCTATGTTTTTTTAAACTTGTTTCTGTGTGCTGAACAGATCTAATCTGTACAGAAATAAACTGTTCTATACGTACGTAGGTATCTGTCCAAGAGTCAGAACTCCTGTTGTGGAATTATTGGCAAAAGTATGCTTATCAACTTCATCAGCACTGTTGCAATCATCCTCATCGTCATCGTCATCACCACCACCACCACCACGACCATCATAATCATCATCATCACTATGACCAATGCTGTCATCACCACCACTGCAACCATCATCATCATCATCATCATCATCATCATCATCACCATCACTATCAGTAGCAGCATCAGTATGATCAGACCCTTCATCACCACCACTACAATCACCGTCATCTTCACCAACACAATGACTGATGCCATCATACCTACCACCACCACCACCACCACTACCACCGCTGCCACCATCACCACCACTGCTACCACCACCACTACAATCATCGTCATCTTCACCAACACAATGACTGATGCCATCATACCTACC
>NC_068998.1:10249000-10257737 GCF_001194135.2 Octopus bimaculoides | reverse complement strand
ATATATATATATATATATATATATACACAGTAAGGAAAGGATTAATTAGCTAATGGAGTTATTATAAACAGTTCGAAACCAAGAGGTAGAACTGAACAATTAGGACAGCCAGAGATGACCTGGGGTTCATAATCAACAACAGAAACAACATTATGATGATAATCATCATCATTTAATGTCCACATTTCCACTCTTGCATGGGTCAGACAGAATCTGTTGAGGCAGATTATTTTGTATGGCTGGAATGCTCTTCCTGTCACCAACCCTCACCAGCTTCCAAACAAAGTAATATTTCCACCATAGCCAGACATGGTTTTCACAAAGAAGGAAATGAACAACCTTGCTTGCATAATGACGATGCTCATTTACAACTATCAAATGATGTCTAGACAAGGATATGCACACGTATATATACATGCATCTATAAACATATAGAGAGAGGGAGAAGAGGAAAGAGGCTTCTTTCAGTTTCTGCCTACCAAATCCACTCTCAAGGGTTTGGTCAACCCAGGTCTATATTAGAAGATACTTGCTAAATGTGCCAAGACCACATGGCACATGGTTGAGAAGCAAACATGGCCCAGTTTTGTTTCTTCTTTTACTCTTTAAAGAATAGAAATAATTAAACATTTGACAAATCTCTAAAATATTTTTGCAATTGCATTGAAACCTCAAATTAATCAGCTTAACAAGATCACTGTATGCATGGTTTTGGCTATTTTG
The DNA here is from genome assembly GCF_001194135.2 of Octopus bimaculoides. Classification (NCBI taxonomy): domain Eukaryota; kingdom Metazoa; phylum Mollusca; class Cephalopoda; order Octopoda; family Octopodidae; genus Octopus; species Octopus bimaculoides. Next base: position 10,257,014 of record NC_068998.1, on the reverse strand, counting down.
TTTTTTTTTAATCCACAATAATCCCATCATCATCAATAACATCACCACCACTAAAAATTAATTTTATGCCTTATTTTTCTCTAATGTCCGAATGGTCTGTTGGTACAGAAACACAACTCTTTACATGCCACATCAACAGCCAATGAGACTGCTCAAATTTCCCTCAAATTAAACCCTACTGTTTTAAATTCAGAATATACTATTCCTGAAAAAAATATATGGGATGATCATAGCTGGATTATCTTTAATTACAAGCCTGCTTATGGTTTAATCTAAGGTTAAATCTAGCCAAAATAACAGTTCCATATATGTATGTATGTATATATTTATGTATGGACAGACAGACATATGTACACATGTATGTACATACATATGTACAGGAAGCCATACTTGTTTGCTAAAAGCAACAGCCAATGTCTTAAATAACACCTACCCCCAAAAATAAAACACACATAAGCTCATGTAGCCCTTGGCATACAAAGACAGGAAGGCCTCGTAATTTTTTTTATCACAGATCTGATCCACCAGAGCTGACCTATAGCTTACCAGTAATATATATGGAAAGAAAAACTGCTAGTATATTTTTTTTCTTCATTCCATATATATATATATATGAGGCAGTACTGAAAAGCCCCTAGTTTTAAGAGTATCATGAGAGGCCCAACCCTCTGAGTTCTTTTACAGGGCTTAGAAAAACTGAAAGACCACTGCAATAAGTGTGTGAATCTGAGAAGGGAATATGTTGAATAAAATCATAATTAACTCATCTTCTTGTATTTTCTTTCACCCAAACCCAGGTACTTTTCAGTACCCCTTGTAATATATATATATATATATATATATATATATATATATATATACACACACACACATATATATATATATAGACATACATATGGAGGGGATAATTATAATCCAAGCTATCACCTCATCAACACTTCATGTATGAACCTGTCTATTTGAATGGACTCAACACAGATATGAAGTGTTACAAATTTATCTTGCATTGTATGTTTGTTTCTTAATTGCATTTTGAATAATGATGTCTGACAAAGTGAATCAACAATAATAATTTTATTCTATTCTATTATATTGCATTCATTACATATATTGTATATATTACTTATCTATACAAGTGGTACGGGATTTTAAAAAAACATTTATTTACTGAAACGATCATAACATCAATTTGAATTCCTCTTAACCTCAATACAATTCTTATTATATATATATATATATTGACAGATTGTCAATGTTTCTCAGACAATGCACCATAGGGGGTATCTAGGTATGACATAGATATCTAAAAAATATAATCTAAGGCTTAAACAAATCCATAACATGTGACTTGAAAAATGTGCTGATCAAAATTTTGCTGAACACAATGTATGATTAATTAAAGAGTAGACACTTGTTTCATATATATTTTCCTAAATTTTAAAATTCAAAATGAGATTCCCATTTATTCTTTCTTTTAAATTTCTATTTGGTCATAGCTGGAATACTTTTGACCATAGATCTGCTTGATCAGAGCTAAAGCTTAATAACAACTACAACAATATCAAACAAATGAAGTGCTTTAACCCTTTAGCATTTAAACCGGCCATATCCGGCCAAAAGTATTCTGCTTGTTTTATGTTCAAACTGGCCAAATCTGGTCTCTCACACTAACCCTACAATATCGTTTTAAAAATTAACAGCTACCTCATCAAAATCTCATAGCTACAAGATAATACATGATTAGTTCAAAACAATGTGGATGAAAAAACATTAATTCTAGCAGAATAATGCAAACACTAAAGGGTTAATGCAATGCTTGGGCTGGACTCCAATTTTCTCACTGGCTTCTAAAATTATGGATATTGCTTGGCCTGTAATTTTATTATCCAAATCAAAAACACAACAGCCTATGATGATGACTCCCAGAGGTCTGCGACCTATCAATCAATCATGTTACATATAAACAAAGTTAATACTAAAAGGTTAAATCTATCAAATTAAAAGTTTACCACTGTTTTTTTCTGCATGTAATCCAGATGTAGATAGACATTAATTTATCTTATTGCTATGTAAAGTTCACTTACAATGAACTGATGAAAATGTTCTTCAAAAAAATATAATTAAATAATAATAATAATGATGATCAATACTCGATGCTCTATAAATTATATTGAAAGAAACTTCGACAGAACACTATGATGTGCCTGGCAACATGATCAGTATTACTATTATTATTGCTGTTATCAACATCATCAGATTGCTTTCTTGCACTGGCAGAATGCCACAAACTTATAGGAGAAGAGTAAAGTCGATTCAAGCAAATCATGATGATAGGCAGCAAAGCTGACCCTGGCAAAAGTTGAAATCAGAGTGTTTAGGGTTGTGACTAGATACCACCACAAATTAAATACTTTATCCACAAAACTAATCATCAGAGTGTGTGTGTGTGAGAGAGAGAGAGAGAGAGAGAGAGAGAGAGAGGAAGTCAAAGAAATCATCAAAAAGGAAGAAATAATCGAAGTAGTCAAAGAAGAAGTAGATGATGATGACAATGATGAAGAGGAGGTGGAGGAAGCAAAGAAGAAGAAGAAATCAGATTACACTTTGCATTATTCCGTAACAAATGCTGCGTCTTGCTTCTTACTCTCTTCTTAAACACAGAACCACCTTGAAGAGATGTTAACAGGGTGGAAAAGAAAAAAAATATATATAATCAATATCAATCTTGTGACTAAAACAGCTGATTCAATGATGTGTCTCAGTTCGGACAAAGTCATGTCCTACATTAAAATCTTGATCGACCTTTTAGAGGTCATATTTTCTGTAATGAATTTCTCAGAGGCAAAAAGGACAATCAATAATCAAACAGCCTCCTCATAAAGAGCAAAAAACCCACAATAAGACATACTGTATACAGAACAAATAGTAAACGGTCACAGAGGGGTAGATACATTCCAAGGGTTATTTAATTCAATAACCCAGTTTCAATCCCCCCTGATTGTAACTCTTATTACAATTCACATGCATTCCCACTCATTTTTATTCAGGGTATACCTTGAGGCCACCTGGATACCTCTCATCACCATTATCACTCACTTTTCCCCCAATCGATGTGCCTCCCTACTATCACTATCTCTCTCCCATCATAATGCCTGTGTTGCAAGGGACACCATCCGATTAGGTTTATTCATGTTCTATTCCTCCATCTTCTTCATTGTTAGCAATCACTTTTCATCACTCATTGACATCCTTCACAATCCATCAATCTGTCTCTCTCCCCCATCACCCACCATCATTACTATTCATAACACTATTCTTTCCTTATTATTCACTTCCTTATTCATCTACCACTCCTTCCTTTCTCATTCATGTGTTGTGACGGAGAAAAACACAAGAGTATTATTATAGCAAATTATTATCATTCAGTAAATTGGCAGAATCTTTAGTATGCCAGACAAAATGCTTAGCGGCATTTTGTCTGTCTTATATTCTCATTCAATTTCTGCCAAGGTCGACTTTGCTTTCATCCTTTCAGTTGAGCACTGGGATCAATGTAATTGACTAAACCCCCTCTTTCAGACCTTATTCTTTCCTTCTAACACACTTGATTACATGTCTCTCTCTATATATCTCTCTTTCTTTCATTCATTCATTCATTCTCTTCATTGCTCATGCTGTTTCTATTCAATCTCTTTACCAACAATCACTATGTAGCTGTCCATCTCTCTCATTTGTTTCTTCCATTAATCTCTCCTCTATCGCCCTCTCACTCTGGTCTTCTTTCATTAGCCTCTTTTCTACTTGCCCAGTATGAGACAACCATTTAGTGCACAAACAAACATAGACAACATAGAGCAGAGAGGACTCTTTAGTCTCATTTAAACGCAACAACCTCTCTAGTGCAGGTGCCACAAAGACAATGAAAAAAACAATAAGAGGAAAAGATTAAATTACCTGCTACTGATCCAGCCATGATGACAATAGATGTCTGGCAGCACTTCAGAGATCAAGCTGAAATAAACAGAAGAAAAAAAGTAACATTATTTAATAGTCACTAAATAAATGTAACAGTAACAAAATTAGGCTAATAAGTTATGGTGAACCATAACTTCAAGACTCCCATGGAGTATCCTCTACAGCAAGCTCATTACTGGCAAATGACATCAAGGAGCCCTGGAACACAGACTCAAAGACCAACTGAATTCCTCCCTCCTTCAAGCCAGAATCAGCCCTAACACCGGGGAAACAGGAGCTGTCAGATGCCCATCCTGTCAGATGCCCATCCTGTCAGATGCCCATCCTGTCAGATGCCCATCCTGGTGAAGAGCAATTCATTCCAGTTGTTCCACTTTGAAGGAGAAGAGAAAGACTACAGAAGAAGTAAAAGGAGGCTAATGCAAGGCCTTGTCACAGCAGCCCAAGACCACCGCCTGCCCTGCCATACAATCAATGCCTTTCATTCCCTACTTGGCCTTCAGATGAACCAAACTCAGACACAAATGGTGTCAACGGACAGATGGATGAACAGATTATTATTATTATTATCATTATTATTATTAATATAATTATTATTAAGGCGGTGAGCTGGCAGAATTGTTAGCACACTGGACGAAATGCTTAGCGGCATTTCGCCCATCGCTACATTCTGAGTTCAAATTGTGCCAAGGTTGACTTTGCCTTTCATCCTTTCGAATCGACTAGTCCACTCCCGCCCAAATTTCAGGCCTTGTGCCTGTAATAGAAAGGATTATTGTTATTATTATTATTATTATTATTACTTATTTGTTTGTTTGTTTTAGTTAGACAGGAAAACAGCTCTTAACTAAGCCTCTTAAACTAAGCCCTTAAACTGAGAAATAAGCCCGCTAAATTTGAGCATACATTCTAAACTCCAACATGGGATGGACGAAGTGACCTAGCCTTAAAACAAGTGCATTACAGTAGAAAATAAAATGGTTCCAATTGAGAATTGACCCAAATGTAATACAGAAAATATGGATTATATTAGATATAACAAGACCAAATTTGAGCAAATAAAGAGAAACAGCTGTTTCAGTTTGCTGCTATTAAGATTTATTATATAATTCATGCTAAAATCTTAGAAGTAAATTCATATACAACTATTATGTTTTAAACTTAAGAAGAGGACTCACTATGTTAGGTTTACATTTCAAATTGATTAAAAAGAGGTCATGGGATGGTGTAATGCTTGCAACTAACGCTAATGACATCAGCAGAATTTTAGCCAACTAGAGAACCTTTACGTGGAAGTCCAACTGCTGAGATATAGTATCCAAGTCTATCTCAAATTTCAATAATTTTACAAATACAGGACATGGTATGTAGCCTTGTCTCAACATCACATGGCATGGCATCTATAATTAGCACCATCATACATGCGATGTTGTTTACTTTCAATTTGGCCAAGGGAAAATATCCCCTTTCTTGAAAACTGGTTAGGGTTGGCAACAGGAAGAGGTATCCAGCCATAGAGAATTTGCCTCAACAAATTCCGTCTGACCCATGCAAGCACACACACACACACACACACACACACACACACACACACACACACACCTAAGTTATAGCATAGCTCGTAGCAAAATAAAATAAAAACAAAGAACTAGGCATTGCAGTAGCAGAAATACCAACAAATGAATAGGGAAAAGGATAGGAAATATCATTATTGTTTTATTGTAATTTCAACAAATAACTTCCATAATAAATATCATTTCACAATAACCAACTCAAATTTATATTATCATTTACTTTGAAAATAATCCATTAAAATGGTGCTTAAAATATTTTTTACAATCAGAATTTTGAAATAGGTTATTAAAAAACAATAGAATACAAAATGGCATTAACCATTATTGTGATTAGAATTTCAATTAGAAATGTTGTACAATTTCGATTTAAAGCTTCTAATGAAATGTCATCAAAAAAGACAATTTATATTGGAATGAAGTTATATTTCATTTTACAGAGCTAAAATGCAGCATCCTTGCATACTGCTATCATTACACACACACACACACACACACATTTGTAGTGTGTGTGTGTATGTGTACCATCATCTTTTAACATCCATTTTCTACACTGCATGGGTTGGACAGTTTGACCAGAGCTGGCAGCCAGAGCTGCACCAGGCTCCAGTTTGATTTGGCTTGGTTTCTAGAAGTGGATGCCCTTCCTAACATCACCTACTTTACAGTGTATGCTGGGTGCTTTTAACATGGCACTGGTGCCAGCACGAGTGCTTTTTACATGGCACGGCACAAGTGGTTTTTATGTGGCATGGCACAAGTGGTTTTTATGTGGCACTGACATAGAACTTCAGGCCAATCTTCTTCATCAAGGAGAGTGGCCTTAACACCATCTGTTGTAGAGGACAGGTTTTCTTGAGTACAGCAAGATGCCATATATCTTGGTCATTTGTTATCGCTTCCCAAAGGCTCAGTGTCCTAAGGTCATCCTTCAGTACTTCATCCTAGGTCTTTCTGGGTCTCCCTCTTCTATGAGTTCCAACCAGTTTGAGTGATCAGCACTTCTTTATGGAATGCTAAGCTATGGAGACATAAACTCAGCAACACCAGTTGTCAAAGCGGTGATGGGGGGGACAAACACAAACCCAAAGACACACACACACACACACACACACAATGGGCTTCTTTCAGTGTCCGTTTACCAAATCCACTCACAAGGCTTTGTTCAACTCAAGGCTATAGTAGAAGACACTTGCCCAAGGTGCCACACAGTGGGAGTGAACTCAGATCCATGGGGTTGGGAAGCAAGCTTATATATATAATAAAAATGTAGTAGAGGGGATCAACATAGGAAAATACAAAAACAAACAAACAGGAAAAAATACAAGCAATGGACACAAAAATCCTCAACCCCTCATCAGTTACCGAACAAATATCATTACAATTTTGACACCTTTTATGTATAATGTAGCCAAAGCATTACCAGCCCCTCCCACCACTACCTTTCACAAAACACTGTAACCTAGCCTGTTACAAATAGCATCCAAATTTCCTCAAAATTACATTCAAGCAGCCAACATTAGGAAAGGACACATTGGACAGTGTGTGAATGTGAAAGAGAAAGAGAGAGGGACAGAGATAATACATGTCAAGCAAGCAATCATAAAACTGCCCAGAAGGCAGTGTTTCAGATAGTTCACACCATTTATATATGCTGATCTTAACTTAGAAAGTATTGAACTTCATCTATCATCCTATTGATTCTGTTACTCCAACAACCAAACACCCACCCACCCACAAGCCAGCAACAGCAACAGCAGGAAATTATAATATTTCCTATGATGTTGTGTAATTACTGGAATTTTAAAAAATTTTATTCTAAAAAATATAAGAAAAACTATCTCATCTTGCTTTAAGGAATTTAAAGGGTTAACTCAATGTTCATTGCACATAAAGAACATTTTAACATTCATTATAATACTTCTCATAAATTCTGACAAAAAGTAGAATGTGACATCATAGCTGATGTTCAAGGGAGACTACTCTGAACTTTTTTAATCAGATCTTTTTTTTTTCCTTTTTTGTTTTGCTTTAAATGACTTTAACCCTTTCAATGTCAGTTTGACTGGGATCATTCCTAGTTCACATTACCAAGATACCGAAAACTGCCCATAATTAAAGTTTTTAATTTTTAAATCAATACCTTTCTTGAAATCACATCATTACATGTGTGTTAACTTGAATTCAGAGTGAAGCGAAAGTAGGCATGATACAGAGATGTGCGAGTGCTTGTGTGTGTGATTGTGAATGACAGGGAAAATGAGAGACAGAGAAAGAATGTTAAAGTGACTGTGTTGCAGAGTGAATATGCAAGAGTGAATGAGAGAGAAAGTGTATGCAAAAGAAAATGAGAGAGAGTGTGTGTTTGCAAGAGAATGTGTGTGAGAGAGAATGAGAGAAAATGTATAAGGAAAATAAGTATGTGTAGGTGAAAGGACAATGGGGGTGTGTAAGAGAATCAGAGAAAG
>NC_068998.1:10226500-10244000 GCF_001194135.2 Octopus bimaculoides | reverse complement strand
TCTAATTTGTAAGTACAAGCATTTACCTGATTATACTCTCTTTACTTGTTTCAGTCATTTGACTGTGGCCATGCTGGAGCACCGCCTTTAGTTGAGCAAATCGACCCCGGGAATTATTCTTTGTAAGCCTAATACTTATTCTACATGTCTCTTTTTGCCGAACTGCTAAGTGACGGGGACATAAACACACCAGCATCGGTTGTCAAGCAATGCTAGGGGGACAAACATACACACACAAACATACACACACACATATATATATATATATATATATATATATATATATATATATTACGGAGATGTACTTGCATAGCAAGTGACCTGATCTGAGATCGTGTGCTGGAACGAAAACAATTGCAGCGTGGAAGGTGTTTATAAGCCATTTAAAATAACACACAAAATTCGTTAGATTCACTTCAACATTTAAATTTAATATATATACATATATACGACGGGCTTCTTTCAGTTTCCGTCTACCAAATCCACTCACAAGGCTTTGGTCGGCCCGAGGTTATAGTAGAAGACACTTGCCCAAGGTGTCACGCAGTGGGACTGAACCCGGAACCATGTGGTTGGTAAGCAAGCTACTTACCACACAGCCACTTCTGCGCCTATTATATATAAAATATTTACCATCTAATTTGTAAGTACAGGCATTTACCAGAATATATGTAATATATTTACCAACCACGGGGTACTGATTTCAGTGCCACTGCATGGCACCTTGGGCTAATGTCTTCCACTATAGTTTCAGGCTGACCAAAGCCTTGTGAGTGGGTTTAGTGGTCAGAAACTGAAAGAAGTCCAACATATATAAATATGTGTGCATGTGTATATATCTTTGTGTCTGCATTTGTCACTCCCACCACTACTTGACAACCGGTGTTGGTTAATTTATGTCCTCATAGCTTAGTGGTTTGGCAAAAGAGACCAAGAGGAATACCAGGCTTAAAAAAAAAATTATAAGTACTAGGATAGACTCGTTTGACTAAAATTCTTCCAAAGAAGTGCCCCAGCATGGCTGTAGTCTGACTGAAACTAATAAAATATAAAAGATATATAAACACATGCATACACAATCACACACACATAGGCATGGCTGTGAGGCTTAGAAACTTGTTTTCCAACATGTGGTCCATTCATAGAATCAATGCAGACTTAGCATGTGGTATCTGGGTTGCGTGTAGATGGTGCATGGCTTGGGAAAGTAAGGGAAAAATGAAGAGTTGTATCACCAGTATAAGAAAAAGGGCAGTATTTGATGTGGCTGTGAGGTCATTGACATATCGGATAAATGAATTAGTAAATACACATAGTAGAATTTATTTGCTTATTTGAAGAGTTCAGGATTTACTCCATCACAGCTCCAGACTTCCTGATGCTATCACAAACTTCAAACATATTAATGAAACAATACCCCATGCTATGAACACCTCATGTACTATACTGTGCATCTATTTGGTGATTTTCTCATCATTATATCAGCCCCTATAGTTAAGTCTATGGTTTACTGAGGAGGTTTAATATCATAGAAACAGGTTCAATTGATTAAATTAAAATTAGTCATTTAGCTAATGCTGTCCTTTGCTCACCACTTAAATGTTTCTAATTAGGTTTTTAATGTTTACTATACTAAATATGTTAACATTAACTTAACTACAAACAGATGAGTGAGCAAGATATAGAGATGCAGAGAGATTTATTAGTGTCTATATGCATATGTATGTGGATATCATATATATACATACAGATAGATTATATGATGAATGAGTGAATACATACAAACATGAGTAAAAGAATACTTAATATGAAGCAATGAATGACAGAGCAATTAATTAAGGCTGAAACTTCATTAGCTCAACTGTGTTTTGGGCTTTTAGATCACCAAGCTGTAGTGATATCAATGTGTGAGTGCGTGAAAGAAAAAAAAAAGACAGATTTTATAACTACTTCAAATTTCTAGCTTTCTCCCTATAAATGTCAAGAACCATTAAAATTCTAAAAATAGAAATCAAGACCTAATAAAAACATGACGTGCATTACATAACTGGGTGTATCATGTTTATATAGCATAACTGGGAGTATTGTGTTTGTATTACTAAGAGTATTCTGTTTGTGTTACATAACTGAGAGAATCACTTTTGTATTAAATAACTGGAGGTGCCAAGCTTGTATTGCATAAATGGTAGTATCAAGCATCTAGGAGTATCATGCTTGTATAGGTTTCAAATTTTAACACAAGACTAGCTATTTTGGGGTCAGGGAATAAGTCAATTATGTTGACCCCCAGTGCTCAACTGGTTCTTATTTTCTTGACCACGAAAGGATGAAAGGCAAAGTCAACCTTGATGGCATTTGAACTCAGATGCTGCCAAGATAGATTTCACCTTTCATCCTTTCAGGGTTGATGGAATACATATCGGTTGAGCACTGGGATCAATGTAATCGACTCGGCCCCTTCCCACTGACTTGCTGGTCTTGGTGCCAAAATTAGAAAGGATCAACTAACTGGGTTCATCAAGTTTATATCATGTATCTAGGAGTATCAAGCTGGTATCACATAAAGGAGAGTATCAATTTTGTGTTACTGGGACTATAAAGAATTGTTACATAATAGAGTTTATCAAGCAAACACAAAACTATGTGGAAGGAAACTTTGTCTCCCAATGGTATTCAAAATAGTTGGCAACTGGTACTATCATGGAGATAAAGTACAGAGTTCAACAATGATAAACTACAAACAACAAGGAATAAATAAAAAAAAATATTAACCAATAGAGATACACAATCTGTTTTTCTTATTTTTATAACAATAATGTTACTCATTAAGGCACAAGGTCAACAGTTTTGAGGAGACAATGTAAGTTGATACCACCAATCCCATTAAGTTGACTGGTATTTAATGTTATTAATTCCAGAAGGATGAAAATTAAAGTGGACAGAGGCAGGATTTGAACTCAGAATGTAGACAGGTGTAAGTAAATAAGGCATTTTGTCCGATGTGTTAATAATTCTATCAACTCACTGCATTAGAAGTGGTTGAGGAGTTTACTTTTAAAACCAGGAGGGTCTCAAAGAAATTAAAAGAAGAATACATCTCAAAAAGGGTGAACTTCAGAAAATTATCTAAGATAAAGGGATATTACAAAGAACAAAGGAAAGATTATTAAAATTCCTGGTATATCTAGTAGATATTATGGATGCAAGAAGTTTGGACAATAAACAAAGGAAGTAAGAACATTGATAAATTTGAAATATGATGCTAGAGAAGAATATTGAGGACATCAGTGACAGAAAGAACAACAATCAGATCAATACTGCAGCAAGTGAAACATGTCAGTACTTTGAAAAGTATTGATTGATAAACAAAGATAAAAATTTATTGGTAATGTTATTAGAGTGGATGGCATGGGAAAAGAGAATTATGTTAGGAAAACTAATGGCTCCAGAGGAAAAGGAGAGCCGTACATATAAAAGAGACAGATGGGAAGTAGGAGGTAAGATGATGTCATGGAGTTAGCTCTAGACATACAAAGAACAGATGGAATTACAGACAGTATCAACATCATTTCAATGTCCACTTTTCTATGCTTGCATGGGTTGGAAATTGAACAGAACATAGGAGATATCATTTTGTGCTCATTTCTCCATGCTTGCATGGTTCAGACGGGTTACCTCTAACACAGAGCCTTGCTGCTTGTCACGATCTGTTACCATCCACTCCATGAGGTTCAGTCTCTTGAAGTTAGCCTTTTACTTCTACCGTGTCTTCCTTAGTCTTGCTCTTCTACAAATCCATTTCATTTGGATTCTGTGGCACTTCTTCACCTCACCATCATCTTTCCTATGAATCACATCTCTGTATTAACACAGTCTTCCCTCTTGCACACAACATCTAATTCCTCCTATACCCAGTCTTTCTCTCAGTTCATCTGTGTTTCATTGTTCATTCACACTAACTTTATATATACAATGAGATATGCTCACTCCATTTCTCTCCAGTTTCAAAACATTCTCAATGTTAGATTTGTCACGAGTCCCAAGACCTACAAAGCTGGAGTGTAACCTGGTTTCCATGGTTTATAACACTGAGATTATAACACTTACCACTGAATAGGATGTCAGTCCATCACAGGATTAACTTCTCAGCTATTACTGGAAAACACATGGCTAAATAGACGGAAGCAACATGAAGTGTTTTGCTCGAGAACATAATACACTGCCTGGTCCCAGAACTGAAACCAGAAACTTATGGCTATAAGTGCAATATCCTAACCAATACTCATTCACATCCTCTATATACAACACCCATATTTCGCTGCCATATGGACTGGCACTCCATCAGTTATGAAAAGGAGGGTTTCAATTGATCTAACCAATGGAATAGCCTGCTTGTGAAATTAACGTGCTAGTGGCTGAGCACTCCAAGCATACTTACCCTAAACATAGTTCAAGGGAGATTCAGCATGACACAGAATGTGATATGGCTGGCCTTTTGAGTTACAGGTACAGGTCATTTTTGCCTGTCGGGTGGACTGGGGCAACATGGAGTGAAGTGTCTTGATTGAGGACACATCACACTGCCAGGAATCAAACTCACAACCATAAAACCTGTGAGCTGAATACTCCAACCACTGAACCACACACCTTCACAGAAGGCTAGCATGTGATATCATACTTCAGTCAACATGTATCTTAAACTTTGCCTTTCACAGGGAGAGATAACACCTTTGTTGTTGTCACCAGCAGAAATAAAAGCTCACAGAACACTTCCCCATTCCATTCTTACTCTTAAAAGGTTTAAGTAAATTATTTTTCTATATACACAAACATACACACACATACACACAAAAACAAGGTATTCCGTTAGTACTCTAATAACAGTACCAACTCATCTACTTTATGCAAAACAGTTTAATGAAAAGAAATGATGCTAAACGAAAGAAGAAAACAGTGTTACACAAGTAAATCTTGTTTAGTAGTTGTTCACAATAGCTGTGAAAACTAGCAGTGTTGTAAATAGCTTAATCCATCGATGTATGGTCAGACCTCTAAATACACACTGAGACTATTGGTTTTTGTACATCGTGTTGTCTGACCTACATATGACTAACAGACACATATGCAGCATGTTAGATAAGAATTAAAGCAAAGCATTAATTAACAACAAAAATTATATCTTTTATGTATATGTGTGTGTTGTATACACACACTCTCTCTCATAAATACAGATACACAAACATAACACACATACACCTATATATATATATATATATATATATACCTGCTTAGTGATGACTGTCAGAAAAAAAGAGTACTCAATACCATAGTAGAGATTCACAATATTCTTAGTTTGGTCAAGTCAGTTTCTTGCCTTTGGGTATGCAGGGTCAACAGGCATATACCTACAGGCAAAAACACATAGTAGCAAGAAACTGACTCAACTAAATAGCATAATAAATATTATGAATACAATTATATACATGTGTGTGTGTGTGTGTGTGTGTGTGTGTGTGTGTGTGTGTGTGTGTGTGTGTGTGTGTGTGTGTGTGTGTGTGTGTAACCATTTGTGCTCTTATTACTTCAGTTACCTCGTAGGAATACTTGTAAACATTATCAAAAGCTTCAACAGATCAAGCACAGAACACAGCCAAAGCAGACCCAAGAAGAAGCAATTGCAAAGAACTTTGTTTGGAACACTAGACCTCAAAGTGGTTGGGATGGGGGAAGGTTTGCAAGGCAGATATGAAAAATATTTCTAAAACAACAGTGGTATACAGAAAATGGGTGTATAAACTATTGATGACAATAATGATGATGATGTCATATGTACTGCTAAGTATAGATGAAGACCAAAGATGCACAGGCCATAACCTGGACACAGCCTTTGGTTCCTGCAATTTCACCATTGTCACTAACACCCTTACAAAAGGCATGAGCATCACTCAATCCTATTTCATCTTTCTTATAATCGTTGTGTGCAAGAAAGAAAACTAACACTGGAATAACCTGATCCTGTTTCATGAGTACCACAGATTAATAGTAGTAAGCTCCTGGTGAGCTACAACTGGATTTCCGTTTGCGACCAATCTTTTCACTTCACCTTCCATATCACACTTGAATTACCTAATATTCATCATTATCAACATCATCAAATGTCTGTTTTCCTTATTTCTTTATTGCCCACAAGGGGCTAAAACATAGAGGGGACAAACAAGGACAGACAAACGGATTAAGTCGATTATATCGACCCACAGTGTGTAACTGGTACTTAATTTATCAACCCCGAAAGGATGAAAGGCAAAGTCGACCTTGGCGGAATTTGAACTCAGAACATAAAGACAGACGAAATACCGCTAAGCATTTCGCCCGACGTGCTAACATTTCTGCCAGCTCGCCGCCTTACATCATCAAATGTCTGTTTTCCATGCTTGTGTAGATTGGACAGTTTGACAAAAACCAACAAACCAGAAGATTACACTGAACTCCAATGTCCTGTTTTAACATGGTTTCTATGGATGGATGCCCTTCCTAATACCAACCATTTTACAGAGGCTACTGAGTGCTTTTTTTTTGTTCAGGGCACTGACACAAGTGAGATCACTAAGTAACTTAATGGGTGAGAACCCTTGAGTGAAGTGGGGGTATAATATTCAGGGCAGTGGTTTTATGCCAGGTAATGAGAAGTTAAAGTATGATAGAAAGGACAAGAACAGATGTCTTGCTGAAGAGGTTATACTTAGCTTCCTCAGCTGGAAGAAGAGAAGAAACAATAAGGATTTGCCCTCAAGGTATAAGGGCAAGAGAATGGGGATAAAGGATCAGAAAGGGTAGGTGAGTAGTTAAGTTCTCAAGAGTGTGAAAAGAGCTTGACAATAACTATACTCAGCAAATAAGCAAAATATGGGGGAGGGGTGATTTTTGCTTTTCTTTTTAATGGCATTATTAAAAGGAACAATGCCCACAACCATCACAGAACCACCAAGTATGGTGAAACAGATATGGCTGACATACATATTTGGACATCACTGAGTCAACAGCCACAGGGAAAATGCTAATGAGAAAGTAATGAAAAACAACTCCGTCATTACTTAGAAGTTGTAACAATTGTAATTAAAAGACATCTTCAGGGACACAGAAATGCTTAATGAATGTAAAAACAAAAGTATTATCTACTGGTATACACACATAATCACTCAAAATATAAAGTAAACAAAACATTCTGAGGTTTCCTGTTTCTTTTTGTATGTTTTTTTCTTTTTTTTTTTGTTTTGTGTTTTCTCTTTTCTTTTATCATTTTTTTTTTAAGCTATGCTGATAAAATATAATAACCTTTCTTTGTCTGAAAAACCTAATTGCGAAAACTAATTATTCATTAAGCATGAGAAAGTTCTCTGTCCTAATAAATAAATATTCATTTATGAGAATCAGTGGGCACACCATTAATGAATTTTGAGTTGTAATTTTCCAAGCTAAACATTAGTTAAATGGATCTTTTCTCCATTAATCTTGTCCTTCGTTAACAATTCTGCACCCTGAGCTATATGCTTAATCACTTTATCTCATCGACATCGTTCAGTCTCAGTCCATATTTTGCTACCAACATCAATTAAAGGCTTACTGACCTAATTTCTGTCATTCATTCTCATTCTACTTTCTGTTGCTGGGCAAGCTTGGCAACTAATTCCTTAGAGTGCCTACAAGTTATCTTTTAGGTAGAATGAGAGCAATAATCAATGACAGTGTTACATTAGTTATAATTAACTCATTTACAAACCACATAGGTTATACAGATAGTCGTAAACGACACCTCATTCATCACCTTCACTCTCTCTCTCTCTTCAATGACCACGACTACAGTTTTGTCTAGAGCCAGATCAGTGCCACTTTAGCATATGACCTGCCTGGTCATTTACACTTTAGCATGTGGTCTACCTGAGCATTACCCTTTTGTATACAATCAAACCCTAACCTAACCCCCGACTCTAATCTTGACCCAGACAGGTCATTTCACAGTGTAAACTATGGATACCATGGTAGGCCACATGCTAAAGTAGCACTGTCAGGTCTACAGGAAACTTATTTGGCTCCCCTAAATCATGCACCAGTAATATCTCACCCTTGACTTCATTAACAAACCTTTGTCCATATTTGTCATAAAACCTCCCAAACTAAACTGAAAAGTTCAGCTTTCCCTGCATCTGATTCCTCTCTTGGATTGGGAGTTTCTCATCAGACTGAATTACAGTGTGTACCGAGAGAGCTCTCATCAACTTACATTTTATCATCTCATCAGCTTGTGACTACTAACCACACATGCACACACCATCACCCTCAGCACATTATCTCTATCCTCCTCTTGTCATTTTTGCAATGTCTAACATCTTAGCTCCTGCTTTTAGCACTTTTACCAGTAGCTCCTTTCCAAAACTACATCTCACTCCTCGCCAGACATTTTTTTCCTGCAGATGTCAATCTACAGAAATGGAAATTAAACATCAATAACATCAACCTCCTACCCCTGTCTTGGAGAAGTTCTGAAGGTCTTGAGCACTTCTCCAGCCTCCTTTGACAAACTTACACTGATTTTAAAAAATAATGTTTTACGAAGAGAGACTCAGTCACAATCTTCTGTAATAATTTCAATTACATGTATGATACTTTAAGTAATTGTAAATCAACCCTAGCATTTGACTGGTACTTTATTTCATCAATCTCAGAAGGATGAAAAACAAAGGCTACATCAGTAGTGCTTAACTCTTGTTTCTGTAACATTAAAACAACTTCCTGTACCTAGAAACAACAATATTGTCACTCAAATTTTTTTTTTTTTTTTTTTTTTTTTTTTTTTTTTTTGCTAATTTCAAAAGTTCTGGACAAATTAAATTTCCAGCAGGAAACCTTGCGAAAAAAATTCTTGTTCTTGTTTGGTTAGCATTCATATAAGAGACTCATTTTCAACAAATCGAGCAACCTCTTTGTTCATTAAACAATCTTCAATGATGTCCAACAATAGAAATGTCTTTTACTCCAAGTTATATATGCCACCACCAGCCACAAACAAAAAAAAAGCGAGTCTCTGTAACTATTGTTACTTTATGTTTCATCCATAGCAACCAGTTACCTTCAGCAGTTGCGTTCTGTACTTTTTTTTATTGGTTGATTCATTATTTAGCATTTTGATGCCTTGCTATTGATCCATTGTACCTGGCCACTGTGCTATATTTGTTCATTTAATGATTAGCCAAGATGTTAAATTCATATAAGTTAGGATGCCCTCCAGCAGCAAAAAATGTCTGATCATCAATTATAAATGAGCTGATTATTTATTAATTTTTTTTTTACAACCAATATTCTTGAATATATCTAATATATTTACATTCAGAAAGTAGACAGCAAGGGCTTGATTGACCAATACAAGTAAATCCAGAATCGAACTCACTACCTCATGATTGTGAGCTTGACGCTCTAACCACTGAGCCATGCACCTACATCTATCTATAGATGAGTGTTTATTATACAGTCATATTAACCCTGTCATTGCCAGATTTTCATTGAAATATACTGCTTTTGTTTAATGTAAGTTTGGAAATGAAGAATTTAGTGAAATAACTAATTTTTAATTATTTTGTTAACATCATATTTTTCTTGAAATACACCTCCTTGTTTAAATTGATTTGAAAAAAAAATGCTGACTTTGGTAAAATAATGCTATCGTTATTAAACAGATGTTTAGAACATCAATTACCAAGAAATTTTAATAGGAAATTTTAATTCAGATCACATTAAAGTAGGAGAATCAGTAACAGAGAATCAATGGTGGTTTGAACAGGTTGGTACCAAAATGATTATGTTTGGGACATAAATTAACGAGACATTTTATTATAAGGTTTTAATTTAGATCACTTCAAAACAGGAAGTTTGTACCATAGAACCAAGGATGGTCTCTGGCAGGGTGGTATCAAAATGGTTAAATAATGTGTCCAAACCTAACAAACATTTGATCATAAAGTATAGCTTATATCAGAATAAACAACAGTAGGATGTCACCATCGGTATCATTTTAATGTCCATTTTCCACATGAGCATGGGTAGAATGGTTAAACAGGAACTGGTAAGTCAGAAAACTGCACCAAACTCTGCTGTCTTCTATGACATGGTCTCTACAGTTGGATGCCCTTCCTAACATCATGTAAAAAAAATACAAACAATATTGTTCTCTTAGCTGTTTAAGGTAACAAATATTACTGTTTTAAAGGATAATGCAATCCTGGTTTTTTGCATATCGAAAAAAGACAGGATGGTCATGGCTGGAATACTTTTGATCATATGTCTGCTTGGACAGGGTCAGCCTGGGGCTAAACAAATACAACTACCTGTGCCGCAGCATTTACCCTTCCGTACCGCTTATTAATTTCTTTAATCAAGGGACGATTTAACAAGCTCACGACAAAATTTTCTTAGCAACATTATTACAGTGATCAACAAACAAACAAGCTGAAAAGACTTAGAAAGAGATGTTCATTTCCATGAATAGAATTAACAAAATCTGAGTGGTTGGCGTTAGGAAGGGCATCCAGCTGTAGAAACTCTTCCAAATTAGATTGGAGCCTGGTGTTGCCATCCGGTTTCACCAGTCCTCAGTCAAATCGTCCAACCCATGCTAGCATGGAAAGCGGACGTTAAACGATGATGATGATGATGATGATGTAGAATACGTCAAATTTAGTCACTGTATGTTCAGTATTAGCAGAGATGGGGGAAGTGGGGACACGGAGTTAAAAGGAAGAGGGTTGTTAGAATAGTCAGCACCACTTCAGCAGCAATTTAAGTTGTCTCATTGTCTTGACAACTAACACCATAACTACTTAATATTTCAAGAGCAATTATTTATTTTTTATATATATATATATATATATTTCTTTCCTCTTGATGTAAGTGCACGCATGGTCGTGTGGTGAAGAATCTAGCTTTGCAACTGCATGGTTTTGGGTTCCAGGTTCAGTCCCACTGTGTGGCACCATGGGTAAGTGTCTTCTACTATAGCCTCAGGCCGAACAAATCCTTGTGAGTAGATTTGGTAGACGGAAACTAAAAGAAGCCCATCATACATATATATCTAATATAATAAATGTGAAAACTAATTTCTGTGTATATATATATATATATATATATATATATATATATGAAATACATATGTGTGTGTGTGTGTGTGTGTGTATGTTTGTGTCTGTGTTTGTCCCCACCCCATCGCTTGACAACTGATGTCAGTGTGGTTATGTCTCTGTAACTTAGCAGTTCAGCAAAAGAGACTGACAGAATAAGTACTAGACTTGCAAAGAATAAGTCCTGGGGTCGATTTATTCAACTAAAGGCGGTGCTCCAGCATGGCCGCAGTCAAATGACTGAAACAAGTAAAAGAATAAAAGAATATATATATAGGCACAGGCATGGTTGTGTGGCAAGAAGTTTACTTCCCAACCACATGGTTCCAGGTTCAGTCCCACTGTGTGGCAACTTGGGCAAGTGTCTTCTACTATAGCCTCAGGTCAACCAAAGCCTTGTGAGTGGATTTAATAGACAGAAACTGAAAGAAGCCTGTCATGTATATTATTTTATTCTTATACTTGTTTCAGTCATTTATAATACTATTTATCTATAATACTATTTATCTATAATACTATTTACGCCACCCACCTCCCACCCTGCTTATTAACACCACTACTCGGTCCTTGGGTACCGTTAGCAGAGACCGATCAGTTCCTAACATTCAGACCAGGTCCCTAGTTTGGGAATACCTTCTCCAGCCACCCTCCTGCTCGTTGGTCTTTGGGGGCAACATGAAAAGAGTCCCAGGAGCTCCTCTTTGTCTTCAAGCTAAATCATGAAAGAAATTTAAAATTTTGAGGCAGAAAAAGAAATACAGACCCACTCATGCGATGTGACTCAAACTGCAAATACTGCTTGCCAAATATCCAAATACCATTTGCATTAAAATTTAAGTCACTAAGTTAATGTATATAATTTTGGTGATTAAAAAAAAAAAAAAAAAGAAATATATAGAAAACACTCATATTACAATGGATTGTAAGTGAAACGGTCTGTGTATGTGAGACTGTGTGAGCATATGAGAGGGTGTGTATATGTGTGAGAGATGTGTACATGTGCATGTGACAGGGTGTGTGTGTGTGTGTGTGTGAGAGAGGGTGTGCATGTGAGAGGGTGTGTATATGTGAGAGGGTGTGTATATGTGACAGGGTGTGTATATGTATGTGACAGGGAGTGTATATGTGTATGTGAGAGGGAGTGTGTATATGTGTATGTGAGAGGGAGTGTATATGTGTATGTGAGAGGGAGTGTATATGTGTATGTGAGAGGGTGTGTGTATGTGTGAGAGGGTGTATATGAGAGGGTATGTATATGTGTATGTGAGAGGTGTATATGTGTGAGAGGTGTGTATATGAGAGGGTGTGTATGTGTATATAAGAGAGTATGTGCATGAGAGAGGGTGTGCATGAGAGGGTGTGTATGTGTGCAAGAGGGTGTGTATATGTGTATGCGAGAGGGTGTGTATATATGTGTGTTAGAGGGTGTGTATATGTGCACGTGAGAGTGTGTATATGTGTATGTGAGAGAGAAAGAGAGTGTGTATATGCTTATGTGAGAGTGTATATGTGTATGTGAGAGAGAGTGTATATATGAGAAGGAGTACGTTATTTGAGAGGGTACGTTATATATGAGTGTGTGTATATGTATAAGAGTGTGTGTATATGTATGTGAGAGTGTGTGTATGTTTATATGAGAGAGTGCGTGAATGTTAGAATTCAAACATATTTTGTACCCTGTTTGCAGTAACATAATATAACCATAACAAACCTAAATATTTAGCTTATCAAAGTTAAAATTGAAATATTATAAACTTCTCTCTTAGAATATTTCATATACTATATTAGATGGCATATATGACAATATCATATTCAATGTTTATACACCATTGGCAGACCTAAGGACATGCTGTGTTAAAAACACAAGTATCAAAGTGACATGAAAATTCATTCCAACAGTGGCCAGTGAGAACACCAGAAGCATTTTGGTCTTTTTGAGCCTTTTTAATGGAATGCTCTTGCAGCCATCCACATGATCACACCAGAAATCATTAGTTCTGATAAAGGAAAAACGTGAAATAAACATTCACTACCTAACATGTCTTTTCATCTTCGGAAACAATATGATGTGGTTTGAGAGAAATTCACTGTTATTTCTAGCAGGTGATGACAGCTTTGTGTTAGGAGTTGTAGTTGACCAAATATTAGAAATCTGGACCACCTACTGGGATGGTTGCAACATATGACTGGATATTAGGAGCAGAAGTACGAAACTTGAAACAAAGGATTTCCTGTTTGTTCTACAAGTTCATAATAATAATCTTCATATAGATAAGAAGTCTCATATTTATATCACAACAGGCAGGAGGAGTGAAACCAGAAGTGAAGAAGGAAAAACAAGGCATGAGAAGCAGAAGCTGTATTATTCATGCCTTTCCCAGGAGCTTTAGCGGAGAAAGTGAGATAGCTGCAGCTTTTTGCATTGCAGGCTTCATTTATCAAAGATTTATCTCCTAAACACAGGCATGGCTGTGTGGTTGAGAAGAACTTACTTTGCAGTCGTGTGCTTTCAGGTTCAGTCCCACTGTACGGATCCTTGAGCAAATGTCTTTTGCTATGGCCCTAGATCGACCAATGTCTTGTGAGTGAATATGGTAGATGGAAACTGTGTGGAAGCCCGTCATGTGTGTGTGTGTATCTTGGTCCACCACCACTGCTTGACAACTGGTATTAGTTAGGTAACATCCTTACAACTTAGCAGTTCAGCAAATGAGACTAACATAATAAGTACCAAACTTCAAAATAAGTACTGAGGTCAGTTTGTTTGACCAAACCCTTTATAAACTCATGCCACAGCATGGCCTCAGTCAACTGACAGAAACAAATAAAAGATAAAAGATATGCCGTGATGTTCATGTCTTTCCTGAAGGCCTTACTGGCATAAGGGTGCAAGCATGGTTGTATTATTAAGAAATTCATTTCACAATTACATGATCTGGAGTTCCCTCCCAACATGTGACACCTTAAGCAAGTCTCTTCTACCATAACCTTGGATCAGCTAAAGCCTTGTAAATGAAATACAGTAGACAAAAAGTGTGTGAAAGCCTGGTAACAGAAGAAGTACTTTCTTTTGGACTGAAAGGCAAAATTGACCTTAGTGGGTTTAGGGATTTCTAACATAGAAACAAGGCCATGAGTTAGGGGGAAGAAGTAGTGGATTAAAGTACCCCCACTACTTGACTGGTGCTTTTCATAATTTGTACTGGAGGAATGCAAAACAAAGAACTACCTTGGCAGGACTTACGATTTCTAGCACAGAAACAAGTCTCTAGATTTTGGAAAGAAAATACAGGTAGGTAATTATGTCAACTACAGTAATTTTTCTTTTGACCCCTTGAACTCCTGGATTCATAAGGCTGGTTACCAAATTTCCATGGTAGATAAGTGATTGAGATAACAACCTCTTCACCCTTGAATGGGATGCCAGTTCATTGCAAGGTTCAAGGCAGGCAATTTTGAGAAGAGGGGGCATGTTGATTACACTGACCCCAGTTCTTGACTGAACTTTTAATATGTCAACCCTGAAGGGATGAAAGACAAAGTTGACCTTGGCAGGATTTGAACTCAGAAGAAACGCTGCTATGCATTTTATCCAATGTACTGACCATTCTGCTATCTCACCAATAATTAATTGTTGCTTATTGTATTGACATTTTGGAGAATAAAAGACAATTATGACCTTGGTCTAACTGGAACTCAGAATGTAAGACAAAGCTAAATAATAATTTTCTACATAAGCACAAAAACCAGATATTTAGAAGGGAAAGGGGTTAGTTGATTAAATCAAACCCAGTACTGGACTAGTACTTTATTTTATCAATCCTGAGAGGACGAAGGGCAAAGTTGACCTTGACAGGATTTGAACTCAAAACATAAAGAACCAGAATAAATACTGCAAGCTGTTTTGTCTGATGCTCCAATGATTCTGCTAATCCATCACCAACCAACAGATACTTTATATCAGCACAAAGGCTTGAGATTCAGAGGGAGGGAACAGTTGATGATATCAACCATCAGCACATGCCTGGTACAGTTAACTTTAGGAGAATGAATGACAAAGGTGGGCATAACAGGATTAGAATTCAGAATATAGAGAATCAAAACAAATACAGTATTATGTAGACATTTTCTCTGACGACTCCACCAATTCCACCCATCTGCAGAGCAATAAAAAAGAAGAAAAAGAAATGGTTTCTGCAGGCACAAGGGCCTGCAATTTTGAGGGGAAGGGTGTTAGTTAATATCAACAAATATTGTGCTTGACTGATGTGTCATTTTATAGCCATGGAGGGATGAAAAGCAAAACTGACCTCAGCAGGATTTGAACTCAGAATGTAAAGAATCAGAACAAATGCTGCACATCATTTTTGTCCAATTCTCTAATGATTCAACCAAATCATGAAAAAGCATTACAATTCTGCATCCGGCACACAAAACAAAAGTTGACATAGAGATGTGGTGAATTACAAATCCACCCTCAATGGAGTGAGTGAGTGGTGCACATTGAAAACCTTGCTAAGGCTCATAAAGGACCAGTAATTTGTCTGTCAGTTTTCAAGGCAGTGGTTTTCAAATGACCAATACTTTCTCTCCATAGACAGGAAACCACTACTCTATTGCAAGCAAGATTTCCTGAAAAATTTACCTCCTAGCCAAGCTTGAAGCCAAATTCATAAATATGCAATAAAATACTTAGAATAGATTCAAATAAAAGAGACCCCTTCTCTCAACCAGCATCCACATTGTACATAGGAGCACAGAGACAGGCTCGATGGAGATTTGTCTGCTATTTCTAGCAAGTCTAACGACCAAGTGGAATTATATTCGTAGGTAACACTAAGATTGCTGTGTTGACGGCCGTTTAGTTCCATGTAAATCAATGAAACAAAGTGCCAACATTTTATTGTTTTCCGTTGTTTAATTTTAAATATTCTTCGAATGAATGAAAAGAAGAAAAGAATGAGAGAAAATATATAATGTTAATTAGTACCAGACAGAGATAGATAAGAATTAGAAACGTCAAGATTCACCTCTAATTATACTGCGATCAGTTGTTTTTGAATCGTGTGACCCAGCAATGCTGGTTTCTATTGGAGGACACGAAACAACAGACATAAGAAATGTGATTGTACACATACAAATATACGTATATGTACACATACATATGTGTGTGTGCGTATACGTATGTATGATGTACGTATGTATGTATGTGCACATAATGATTAAATCGGTGAGCGAATATTTTAAATCTACTTAACACAGGTAACTAACCTCTATACGCGCAATGGGAAAATAATAATTAATAGTGAGCTAGATATTTAGGGAGTGAGGGCCATTTATTTCTTTATTTTTACACAAAAACCACATTAAGAACTGATATTTTCTACACATAGATCTTGATATTTTGGTATGTGTATGTTACTACAGACCACAACCATCACCAAAAATTCGTCTTGTTTCTGGACAAGAAGGAAGCCTTTTACGAAAGCATTAAACCAGGCGGGACCAGTAGTCAAATCTACCTCAAATCACACCTTACTCTCTTTGCAAAAAAAGAAAAAAAAAACACTGGCTCATTTTTCTAGTAAATCGAATTATCACGTAGAGGTTCCACACAAAACTGTAGTGATGGAAGCTGTTTAAACCCAGGTTATTTCGGCCATAGGTATCTGCTCGATCAGAATCAATCTGAGAACGAACAAAACAGCAACAACTAGTGCCGTTTAATAGTTATTTATTCCGTCACCACCCAGCATTAAAAGGCGAGAAAAACCGAGGGGGGGGGGGATTTACCAAGGGTGATGGGAAGAGATTAATGTGTCCCATTACTTATTGATATTATGGATATTACACTCGTTAAATAACTTACATAAGAAGAAAAGGTAAAGATTAGCATAATATATATCTCTGAAACTGACAATTTACATATTTGTGTGTATGTGTGTGCATACGTGCGTGTGTGTGTGTTACATCTCAGCTGTAATAGGTGGACGATCACACGGCATTAGAGTGAAGAAACCACTCGATACATACAAGACCTCTATCGATCAGTTAAATTTCCCACCACCCAACTCTTTGTTCAAAATCCTAAGCCTACCACAAGAAGCAGCTGACTACAACTTGCGCGCGCGCACACAATACATATACAGACACACACATGCATACTTATACATACACACACACACACGCATACTTATACATACACACACACACACACACATGCATACTTATACATACACACACACACATGCATACTTATACATACACACACACACATGCATACTTATACATACACACACACACATGCATACTTATACATACACACACACATATAT
>NC_068998.1:10224657-10225834 GCF_001194135.2 Octopus bimaculoides | reverse complement strand
AATACACATTATGTATGTCAGTTCTCCTTTGTATATAATTATTTGAATTACATATCTGGGTATAATCGTCCAATTTGAATAATTATAATATATATATATATATATATATATATATATATATATATATACACACACATGCACAGAAGCATATATTCATGTGTGTGTGTGTGTAAAACTCGATTCTTCACTTGTTACATACGTACACACCCCCACATATACATACACAGACCACAATAGGTCCTGTGAGCAGCGAATATAATTAATGCCACCTACAGATCGATAATAAATTTTACATTTATAAATAAGGTGAGCTACGAGAAAATAGCCTAGAATAGAACATTTAATACCATTATTCAAAATCACAGACACCATTCGTATTTCACAAACACACAGATAGATAGATAGACAGATAGATAGATAGATAGATAGATAGATAGACAGATAGATAGATAGATAGATAGATAGATAGATAGATCCGCGTACATTTATATACGTATATCCAAATGGATGTGTGTGTGTGTGTGAAATTTTTACAAGTTGATGGGCGTATGACATTATAAATGCCGTCTGAATTAAACCTTTTAGCTGCGTGTCTTGGAATGTATTATCTTACATGTGACCCCATTTTTCCATCACGATCTTTCTATTAGTCGGCAGCAGAAGGACCTTGTTCGCGATATCAATACAATTATACATTTATTATTATTATTAGGCGGTGGGTGGCAGAATCATTGGATTGGCGTGCAAAAAGATTTTGCATCATTTAGTTACGTCCCTTATCCGTTACGTGTTGAAATAGAAGAGGAATTCCATTTCGCCTTTCAAACTTCCGGGTTGATATCATAAATAGCAATTAAATATCAAATTCTTGATTAAATAGAATCAACGAAAAACATATATATTTCAAAATTTGCAAAATATCAACAAAAAAAAACTTTTACTCGGAGTTTCACGTTCCCGTTCGTCGAACAGTTTTATTTCGAATCAAAACTGTCCGACGAACGGGACGTGAAACTCTGAGTAACAGTTTTTGTGATATTTTTGCTGCTTTTTTAATAAAGCATATTACTCTACCTCCGGTATTGAAGCACTATTTTTTCCACCTTGTTTCGCATTTAAGTGCTTACTCTGGTGTGTGTGTATATATATATATATATATATATATATATATATATAT
>NC_068998.1:10214255-10224103 GCF_001194135.2 Octopus bimaculoides | reverse complement strand
TATATCACCAAAATCCTATTGTAGTATCGGACAAAATGACATGCAGCATCTACTACATTCTTGGTTCAAACCCGCTTAAGTCGATTTAGCATTTCATCCAGTCGAGATCGATAAAATAAGTATCAGCTGAGCACAGGGATCGATGTAATCGTCTAGCCCCCTCCTCCTCCCCCAATTTTCAGGACTTCTGCCTATAGCAAGAAAGATCATCATTATCAGCTATAGAGTGGCGAACAGGCAGAAGTGCTGGCACGCCGAATAAAATGCTTAGCGGCATTCTAAGTTCAAATTCCGCTGAGGTTGACTGCCTTTCATTTTTTCGGCGTCGATAAAATAAGTACCATTTGAGAACTGTGGTCGAAGTAATAATTGACTAGACCTCTACTGCAAAAAATTTCAGATCTTGTGTCACTATAGTAGAAAAGATTATTATTATTATTATTAAAAAGAAAACTCACAGCTGATCTGAGCAACCCCCCACCCCGAAATTATGTAAGTGTATGAAATGCGCGGGAAATCAATATAGATTACAGAATCAACGCTCACAAAGCTTTCTATAACCGGAAAACCATTTCTACCATCATACAGATTTACTATCTACCATACGATAGCAAAAGCGCAGTAAAAATGTCATCTGGTTTCGATTACCGTTATAAAGGCATTTCACTTAGAAATACTTTACTGCAAAAGTTGTCTGAAAATGCATTAAAATCTTAACTTCCCGTTTCACTAGCCTACACATTTTCCGCCTTTACTGATGTTGCTTTAACCCAATATCAGCTGGTTTGGTAGATTTATGTAACTCCAGTTGTTAATATCAAGTTTCCTCACTCACACACACCAAACACACATAATGCATCCCGGAAGACTTTACGCAGCAAGTCCTTTCTTTCTTAGAAGCCGGTGAGGTGTGATGCGAACGAAATCTCGTTACTATTTCTAAAAAAAAAAACGAGCGAATTTGTAAAGGGTTCTTCATTCTGACATAATTTGTGGTAGTGCCTGTCTGTCTGTCTGTGTGTGTGTGTGTGTTGACCAAGTTGATGCACTGGAAGACGACTTATTTCGGTTGTATCTCCGCTCGTAACAATTTGTGGACTTCACGAACCAATGATGGAGATTCTATGTAGCCGCTCTAATAGTTAGAAATAACAGCCAAATCCCCTACAAACCACACATTACCATCTTAAAAAATAAACTGGAGTAAACACGTTGTAGAAGGAAGCCCTAAATACACTGCCTGAAAATAAGCTAGGAAGGTTATGAGTGGAACGCTTTGACTATAAATCAGCTTAGTCGAAGCTAACTTGTGGGTCTTAAACGATAGCATATACGGTCTCTTGTTCGAGGACGACAAATAATTCCTCTCGCTTGATAAGGTCTATTGAAAATAGGTAGAACACACACGCACACACAGCAATAAGAGAGAGAAAACGAGGAAACAACTGCAATCATAAAATGAAACGATATTGATCCACCAAATCAATGGGATTAAGTGGGGGAGAAACATATTATGTTGTAGCATTTCTGAAGGTCACAGAAAAGATATCCAATTAGTGATTAGAAGATAGAGTGCGTTAGAGTGATTTCTGTTTCCTTAGAAATGAGCAAGTGTCGGAGTTTCGAAAGTAAATACAATAATACGCAACACGAATTCTTTGCCGAAGGCTACAGGCTTCTAACTCCACTTTTCTCCATAGCTATCTTCAAGGATATACTTGATTATTGCTACAAAATAGCAACAATCATAATCACAAATGTATGAAACGGTTCAGAGAATGTGTGTAGGAGGAACTGATGTTTGTCCAAAAAGTGGGGAAGGTGTACGCGATCGCATGACTTGCTAGAAACAACCAAATTTCCCTCCCTCCCATCTCTATCCAACCGGTTATAATGTGTCTGGCATAAAAGACGAACTGGAATGCTTATGATCACAGGTTTATTTCATCATCAGGGCTGAACTGGGGTTAAACAATACGATGATGGTGGTGGTGATGACAATTTTTTTTTTCACATTGGCACAACAAGGTCACAAACCTCTAAGGTGTGTCAAAGGATGTAGTGTATTGCCGATTGAAATCGGCGTCAATAGATGTCTGCTATTCATTTTAGCAACTCATCCTGACTCATTCCAAATGCTTCAAAGGCAAAATTCAATTCCTCCGGTGGGATTTGAACTCGGACCCCGGAATGGACTAAAATATTGCCTGGTATTTAATTAATCAATCGCTTCGATCATGTCATGAAACGATGACTTCGACGACAGCGTCGATGAACCATCACTTTACAGAATAAGGAGGCGTAGGTGATTAAATGGCATTCATACTTTTCTCAAAGCATATTTATTGACGAGAAGGGAAAATAATGGCTAGAATCAGAAAACGAAACGCATATTCGCCTCACCAGAAATTTGAGTCAGTTTTACATTTGATTTCGCAGCAATGACAATATATGAGACTAAGTGACATTCATGCTCTTTGCCATCATGTATAGCTAAGACAACAATAACCAATGTGTAGCCCCCTTTGTTTTATATGAAGAATTTGACTGCGATTTCGAACTATCAAAGTGCAGCTCCCGTTTATTCTATAGTTGAGTCTCAAGATTATGTTTGATCGAACCGGACAATCAAAGGCATTCTAATCGTGACCAACTCGTCCTTTATAAAAGTATTATTACGTCAACATCATCTGACGCGTCCGTTCCTTTCCAGCAACTGTAAGGTGTGGTTTGAGAGAGGTTTGGCTGCTATATCTAGCAGGTCAAGCGATCGCATAGATTTCTCGAGTATAGCTTCAGCCGGCGTACAAATGTCATAGTTATACTAGAACTTGTTTTTAAGTTCGTTTTTCTTTCTTTTTTGTATCATTTCTGTAATTTTTTTTTTAAATCAACTTTAGCGTATATAACGTACAATTACTAACTATTAATTAGTAAAACTGTCGCGTTGCCGAATACATGGCTTCTGGATTCGCTTATGCTGAAATGCTAGAGTTAGCAATAACGTGGGTAAAATTCAAGATATCTTGTCTTTTATTTGCCGGAATATCAAAGCATTATGAAAAACCAGAACTATGATCAACCAACTATAATAATGTACTTATATACACATGGAAGACATATATATACACACACACGACTCATTACAAGTAAAATTACATAAATACACACGCAGAAATAGAAAATATATTAATATTCACAAATTAAAATAAGGCTAAAATTTCCTACCTTGATATGTTTTCATCGTGATTAAATTTTTGACACAAGAGATATATCCTAATGCCAAAGTGATTTAAAGTATCATATTTATATATACATATATATTTTAAATTTATATATATATGTACATATATCAACTGGAATTGCTGTATTTTTGCTAATTCAATTTTTTTTTTTTTTTGGTTCTTTTATGTCGTTTGGTGAAAAATCTGCCACACAATTAACAAATTTACCGATTTCGATGATGAAACGACGGTGATTTATGTAACATATATTATTACGACAACGAAAGAAATTGTCAAGGAATTGCTGCGGATTATTTTTCGTTTTTTTTTTAATGCCTTGGCTTCACTTTTCTTTTTTTTTTGTGGTTATGGTAAAACCTAGATCACACACACAATATGATGAATAAATAAATGAAAGGATAGTTATTAGGAATTTTATACTAATTCTGAGGCGCCTACACACAAAGCAAAAGCCTTCAATTAGTATCAACGATATTTTAGTTGTTGACTTTTTGTGGATGAGGGGGCAATTGTTTCACAGACTGCTGCCAATAATAAACACCCCCCAGAAGAGCATGACAGGGTCACAAACACTATAAGAGAAAAACAGGTTTTCTTTCAAAGGTACCCCCCTTAGGTTAGCATTATTCTACAGTTATTCAGCTTCTTTTTTCTTGTGGTTGCAAATAACACTCCTGCAGTAAATAAATACATACATATATCTATGTATATATTTGTTATGTGTGTATATAATATAATATATGTATGATATGTGTGTGTGTGGGAGCAGCTTTTTTCCCCTTCTTCGAACCAAGAAGCCTTATCACAGATTCTAGACTGAATATGGAATTCTGGGTAAAGTGGGCGTAACTGCTGTGAGATTTAAAAGCCGCACTTTCGTAAACCATTTCTACCAGCGAGTCAGGTTCTTCAATCTATGTACTCTTTTACTTGTTTCAGGCATTTGACTGCGGCCGTGCTGGAGCACCGCCTTTTAGTCGAGTAAATCGACCCCAGGACTTATTCTTTGTAAGCCTAGTACTTATTCTATCGGTTTCTTTTTGCCGAACCGCTAAGTTACGGGGACATAAACACACCAGCATCGGTTGTCAAGCGATGTTGGGGGGACAAATACAGACGCACAAACATACACACACACACACATACACACACACACACATATATACGACAGGCTTCTTTCAGTTTCCGTCTACCAAATCCACTCACAAGGCTTTGGTCGGCCCGAGGCTATAGTAAAAGACACTTGCCCAAGGTGCCACGCAGTAGGACTGAACCCAGAACCATGTGGTTGGTAAGCAAACTACTTACCACACAGCCACTTGATTAGTCATGGTCAACGTGCGACCCGGAGGACTTTCTGAATAGCACGCATAACGAAATATTATCTTCAATTTTATTTTGAGAGATACGACTGGACTAATGAAGGGTCATATCTCATGCGGCTCGCTTCGGGGGAAAAGGTTACCCATGCTTGTTCTAAGATGCTAGAACGGATGGCAGTAAAATCTTCTCATTCATATCACTACATTTCATTGCAGCTTTGAAAGTGGGGGGAGGATACTGGATTATTCAAGACTTAATACTCTCTATTGTGGGAAATGGTCTCAGTTGAAAGGCTTTGGTCATCGGACTTGCGAGTTCAGGATTGATCACAAGTCGAACGACAAGGAGTTCCTATGTGGCCATTCGATCGACTAGAAATAGCAGCCAAGTTATATTCTGTTGTCTTATAAAAAAAAATTAAAAAAAGACACACTAGTCAATGTAGTTCGAGGTACACAACGTCTAGAACAAAATATGACATGATAGTCATAGCTGGACTGTCTTCGATCACATATCTGCTCAGTCAGCACCGACACTGAACTTAACTCTCAACTTATATTTACATTTATTTCATTAACATAAAATTCACTTTATCAATAAGATAGACACATACATACATGCGTGCATGCATGAGAGTTGTTTCAATAACTTCGTTGTATGTCGTTGAACTCAATCGGATTTCTTCAACAGGACAGGTAAAGTTTAGAGTTACAGGTGCAGTAAAACAACTAGTCTAGTGCGTTTAATTCTCAGTTATCTACTCGCTGTTGAGGTTTCTTCCGACAATTCTCATCTAAGAATTATAATTTTTGTCTTTATAGTACATGGAGTTACGTCCCTTTAGGTTTACGGTTCAAATCTCATCTAAGTTGGCTTTTGATCTGGACCAGATCAATACTTCTATATACTCTTTGCTCCTGAAAATCTGTGACCTTGTGCCAATGTTAGCAATCAATATTTATGATAATTATTTGTTTCTATATATCTTAATTATTTTTTATTTTTCAGCACAACATTCTACCTTGAATTTGTTTAGGGAACACGATTTGTGTGTGTGTGTGTGTGTGTGCGTGCGTGTACGTGTGTGTCTACAAAAAAGTTAAATAAGGTGACATTAACTGGAGGAGAATTCGAAACTACTTCAGATAGTCGCTTCAACAATAACTTAACGGCAAACCTCAACGCCAACTACAATTATTGATTAATCTTTTTTTAACTCAGCCACTTCAGACCTCAGAGATTTACAGACACATGATGTTCATTTAGAAATTTATCTTGAAGGAGCATTTACAACAAGAATGTGCGCGCATGCGTGTGTGTGTGCGTGCGTGTGTGGTACGTGTACACCTATGTTGCCAATTTTGACGTATGAGGTATCAAAAGATTCGGTAATCTTTCGGCTACCAAATAAACTATACCTTTTGCACAATAACTCTCTTTTTTTTACTACAAAATTAACCTCGAAAATAAGGTCGGGTCGCATAATTTTGAAGCCTTTAGCTAAGGGAGGCAACTCTGGCAACTTTTATCAATACATGCGCGCGCGTGCATTTGGAGCAAGAATGACTGTGTGGTACCTTGGGCAAGTGCATTCTACTTGTGACTGAATTTGGTAGACGGAAACTGCAGCGTTGTTCATCAGAAAATGACCGAAAAACATGTTTATAAAGAATAGCTGTCTTCGCTGTTGCTGTTGGCACTCCGTCGCGTACAACGACGAGGGTTGATCCAATCAACGGAACAGCCTACTCGTGAAATTAACGTAGTTCTCGGGGATATTCAGCGTTACACAGAGTGTGACAAGGCTGGCCCCTTTGAATTACAGGCACAACAGAAACAGGAAGAAAGAGTGAGAGAAAGTTGTGGTGAAAGAGTACAGCAGGGTTCGCCACCATTCCCTGTTGGAGCCACGTGGAACTTAGGTGTTTCGCTCAATTAACACTCACAACCGCAATCCTATGACCGCGAGTCCGCTGCCCTAACCACTTGGCCATTGCGCCTCCACTTCATTCTACCGATAAGAAAAGAACAAATAATATAATGTCGCTGTAGGTCATAACACCCGGGCAACGTTGAGGCGCATTCCTTCTGTGTGTGTGTGTGTGCGTGTGTGCGTGCGAGCGTACGTGCGTGCGAGCGTACGTGCGTGCATGTTCTTTATTAGTTAAGGTGTGTGGCCAAGTGGTATTTGGCTCAGCGTGTGACTAAGGCTGTTATCTCTACAGATTTTCTATAGAAATTATAGCTAACCTTAAAAAACTGTTTGACAAAGTTATACTTAAGATTGCCTTAAATTTTGCAGGGCAGAAATTACTAGGTTCCTTAGAATCAACTCTTTAAGAATAACTTTTTTCTCTTAGGCCTAACATAAAACAGTCAGCAAACATAATCAAACTTAATAAATAAATCTGTTGTTATTAAAGACGTTCCAGTCGTAAACATCTCATCTTTGTTTTCTTTTCTAGATATATATACAGAGAGCTACATTATCAACTACATTATCTTTTCTTAGAACAATTGTTATTTGAGCGAGATTTGGTAGCTAGATCACTATATAAACTTGTATAATTAGAATATATCGGAAGTTCAGAAAAAAATAGACTGCGAACCGGATAAATGAAATGCTACATTTTTTTTTAGACACATATAATAAATTCTTTTTTTTTAATTCAATTATTCATTAATAAGAGTTAAGAATTCGGTGAGAAAGAGAACGTTTCAACGAGAGGATTCTGACAAGCTTTCAGCACATTTTGAAAACCGATACACAAATTCCCACGACACCGGTCAAGATGAAAGCCGTGTTTTGGCAATCTGTTGTTAATTCAGACGAAGAAACATCAAAATATGTTCTTGAGACCGATGTGAGTTGTTTATATTACGATCTGATATTGTTATCATTTTAATTATTGTTATTATAAGTGTTTATTTCTTGTGTCAAAGTGATCGAGTTTTCCATCTTCCTGTTAATATTTAAAACATGGCAACAGTTGTGGTATTGATTGATTTATAATAGATTGCCCATACAATAGCTTGTGAATTTACTTATAACTAGAGGAGGATTATATATATACATATACACACACACACATTCACAAACACTGTGTATTCTTTTCTTTTTATTTAAACATATCGGCGATCTCGAAAGATCGCCTTTTTTTCTTTTTGTAAGTGGTACCACATGATCGATTGAATCGGTCACGGCATGCCACTGGTACTAATTTCTCGACTGCATCGGGGCTAAAGGCCGAGACAATACCGTACGGCTTGAACATGACACTTAAAAACACGAAAGCAAATATTCTAAGCCCTGTTCCGAAGCTGTACTGTTACTATTAACCACCTCCACCTTCTATTATTAGTTCAATACAGTAAATACCCGTAGCATACTGGCTGGATCAATGAACCCGTTCATGCCAGTTGTATAGTTTGATGCTCAGACAAAAGAATTTAACATAATTCTGTTTCTTTTCTTCTCCCTCCCGCACATTTATTTATTGCACTGCATCGCTTTATTTCCGCATATTCACTGAAATTCTTCAGAACACCTTTAGAATGTATTTGTAATGTGTATGATTTCCCAATCGTGTATCATTCTTTTACGTAAGAAGTATAATACATAACCATACTGCAATTTGTGAGGAAGACTCATTAGCCACTGACATCCGTTAGTGTCGAGAACGTAGATGTACGACGAAATACTACTAACACCTTGTATAGTATTTTAATATAACGGTTGATGTGTGTTTTAAAAGGTTGTTGTAATGTTTCCACGACGTACTTATTTCAGTTTCAACATATGATTTCTAATTTAAACTACTTGCTAAATAAATACAACTTCGAAAACGCAGAGCCGTGCTTAATGCAAAACAAAAGGGGCGTTGACGAATTCACACTATCTGAAAATAGCCTCTACCAACATTCACAACAACACTCAGGATTTTCTCTGTGACAATAACTTGTCTTCACAACACTTTTTGACTTGTTTTTCCGTTATCCTGACCTTACTCCTATGAAAGCCATAACTTTGTTGTTGTTGTTGTTGTTTTGCACCTGCAACAAAGTGAATTAATTGTAATCACTGGTACGGTGTCACGTTTCCTCAAAGAAAATGAGCTTTTGTGATATCAAATAAACTGGAAAGCAAAGCCTTCTAGTTTACAACCTTTTTCCTCTAAAGCACGGGTCACCAGACTCCGGCCCGCAAGGGCAGTTCATCAGGCCCGCCGCCGCCCTGTATCTTTTGTGTAAGTTCCAGCAATGATTGTTCGTTTGCATTTGGTATGGCAACAGTGTTTAGAACAACTTATGTCTGTGCTCAAACATCTTCAATAATGAAGGATGTGAAGTCAGCACATTGAACAAGGTCGACTGATGAACATTTGAAAGCAATTCTCTTGGTTGGATGCAGCAATTCCTAAGCAAATATTAATGATATCTTCAAAGCTAAACACCAGTTACACAAATCTCACTTACCTTTTTTGATGCTTAGTTTGTGAGATTCGGATATGTGCATACTAAGTGTGGTATAACTATCTTATTGCTAAACGTCGCCTTCTTTGATAACTCTTTGGTAAATAAATATGTTGGTTGTCTTTATTTTTTATGTATTCACTATATTGTTTTGAACAAAATGGTTATGCATCCCGCACTCAGAATGTAACGGTAGACGAAATACCGCTAAGCATTTCGCCTGGCGTGCTAACGTTTCTGCCAGCTCGCCGTCTTTCAGTTTCTGTCTCCCAGATCCACTCACAAAGCTTTACTCTACCAAGGCCTATGGTAGAAGACATTTCTCCAAGATACTACACAGTTGGACTGAATCTGAGATCACATGGTCGAGAAACAATCTTCTTAACCACACATCCACACCTGTGCCTCTTGTAATCTCACCTGCACCTATCTTTTATATATGTGTATATGGGTGCAGGAGTGGCTGTGTGGTAAGTAGCTTGCTTACTAACCACATGGTTCCGGGTGGACTTTGCCTTTCATCCTTTCGGGGTCGATAAATTAAGTACCAGTTACACACTGGGGTCGATGTAATCGACTTAACCCATTTGTCTGTCCTTGTTTGTCCCCTCTATGTTTAGCCCCTTGTGGGCAATAAAAAATAATAATAAAAAATAATTAGTGTTTCATAAACAAAATTCATGTGTTTTATATTTTCTTCATCTTCAGCTGCCAGTTCCATCTCCTGGCAAAAATGAAGTTCAAGTGAAGGTCAAAACCTCAGCTCTGAGTCCCATCAACCAGAAGGTATCTATTTTGTTATTGTTG